>NW_027189168.1:512131-775602 GCF_040958095.1 Procambarus clarkii
CGCCGGCACTCGGATAGTAATCTTGGGCATAGCATTTTACCAAATCACCTCATTCTTTGGGGCACACGTGAGGAACACAAATGCGAACAAGCCTGAATGGTCCCCAGGACAATATGCAACTGAAAACTCACACCCCAGAAGTGACTCGAACCCATACTCCCAGAAGCAACGCAACTGGTATGTACAAGACGCCTTAATCCACTTGACCATCACGACCGGACATAATGAGGTGATAGCCGAGGCTATTTGAACCACCCCACCGCCGGCACTCGGATAGTAATCTTGGGCATAGCATTTTACCAAATCACCTCATTCTTTGGGGCACACGTGAGGAACACAAATGCGAACAAGCCTGAATGGTCCCCAGGACAATATGCAACTGAAAACTCACACCCCAGAAGTGACTCGAACCCATACTCCCAGAAGCAACGCAACTGGTATGTACAAGACGCCTTAATCCACTTGACCATCACGACCGGACATAATGAAGTGATAGCCGAGGCTATTTGAACCACCCCACCGCCGGCACTCGGATAGTAATCTTGGGCATAGCATTTTACCAAATCACCTCATTCTTTGGGGCACACGTGAGGAACACAAATGCGAACAAGCCTGAATGGTCCCCAGGACAATATGCAACTGAAAACTCACACCCCAGAAGTGACTCGAACCCATACCCCCAGAAGCAACGCAACTGGTATGTACAAGACGCCTTAATCCACTTGACCATCACGACCGGACATAATGAGGTGATAGCCGAGGCTATTTGAACCACCCCACCGCCGGCACTCGGATAGTAATTTTGGGCATAGCTTTTACCAAATCACCTCATTCTTTGGGGCACACGTGAGGAACACAAATGCGAACAAGCCTGAATGGTCCCCAGGACAATATGCAACTGAAAACTCACACCCCAGAAGTGACTCGAACCCATACTCCCAGAAGCAACGCAACTGGTATGTACAAGACGCCTTAATCCACTTGACCATCACGACCGGACATAATGAGGTGATAGCCGAGGCTATTTGAACCACCCCACCGCCGGCACTCGGATATTAATCTTGGGCATAGCATTTTACCAAATCACCTCATTCTTTGGGGCACACGTGAGGAACACAAATGCGAACAAGCCTGAATGGTCCCCAGGACAATATGCAACTGAAAACTCACACCCCAGAAGTGACTTGAACCCATACTCCCAGAAGCAACGCAACTGGTATGTACAAGACGCCTTAATCCACTTGACCATCACGACCGGACATAATGAGGTGATAGCCGAGGCTATTTGAACCACCCCACCGCCGGCACTCGGATAGTAATCTTGGGCATAGCATTTTACCAAATCACCTCATTCTTTGGGGCACACGTGAGGAACACAAATGCGAACAAGCCTGAATGGTCCCCAGGACAATATGCAACTGAAAACTCACACCCCAGAAGTGACTCGAACCCATACTCCCAGAAGCAACGCAACTGGTATGTACAAGACGCCTTAATCCACTTGACCATCACGACCGGACATAATGAGGTGATAGCCGAGGCTATTTGAACCACCCCACCGCCGGCACTCGGATAGTAATCTTGGGCATAGCATTTTACCAAATCACCTCATTCTTTGGGGCACACGTGAGGAACACAAATGCGAACAAGCCTGAATGGTCCCCAGGACAATATGCAACTGAAAACTCACACCCCAGAAGTGACTCGAACCCATACTCCCAGAAGCAACGCAACTGGTATGTACAAGACGCCTTAATCCACTTGACCATCACGACCGGACATAATGAGGTGATAGCCGAGGCTATTTGAACCACCCCACCTCCGGCACTCGGATAGTAATCTTGGGCATAGCATTTTACCAAATCACCTCATTCTTTGGGGCACACGTGAGGAACACAAATGCGAACAAGCCTGAATGGTCCCCAGGACAATATGCAACTGAAAACTCACACCCCAGAAGTGACTCGAACCCATACTCCCAGAAGCAACGCAACTGGTATGTACAAGACGCCTTAATCCACTTGACCATCACGACCGGACATAATGAGGTGATAGCCGAGGCTATTTGAACCACCCCACCGCCGGCACTCGGATATTAATCTTGGGCATAGCATTTTACCAAATCACCTCATTCTTTGGGGCACACGTGAGGAACACAAATGCGAACAAGCCTGAATGGTCCCCAGGACAATATGCAACTGAAAACTCACACCCCAGAAGTGACTCGAACCCATACCCCCAGAAGCAACGCAACTGGTATGTACAAGACGCCTTAATCCACTTGACCATCACGACCGGACATAATGAGGTGATAGCCGAGGCTATTTGAACCACCCCACCGCCGGCACTCGGATAGTAATTTTGGGCATAGCATTTTACCAAATCACCTCATTCTTTGGGGCACACGTGAGGAACACAAATGCGAACAAGCCTGAATGGTCCCCAGGACAATATGCAACTGAAAACTCACACCCCAGAAGTGACTCGAACCCATACTCCCAGAAGCAACACAACTGGTATGTACAAGACGCCTTAATCCACTTGACCATCACGACCGGACATAATGAGGTGATAGCCGAGGCTATTTGAACCACCCCACCGCCGGCACTCGGATATTAATCTTGGGCATAGCATTTTACCAAATCACCTCATTCTTTGGGGCACACGTGAGGAACACAAATGCGAACAAGCCTGAATGGTCCCCAGGACAATATGCAACTGAAAACTCACACCCCAGAAGTGACTCGAACCCATACTCCCAGAAGCAACGCAACTGGTATGTACAAGACGCCTTAATCCACTTGACCATCACGACCGGACATAATGAGGTGATAGCCGAGGCTATTTGAACCACCCCACCGCCGGCACTCGGATAGTAATCTTGGGCATAGCATTTTACCAAATCACCTCATTCTTTGGGGCACACGTGAGGAACACAAATGCGAACAAGCCTGAATGGTCCCCAGGACAATATGCAACTGAAAACTCACACCCCAGAAGTGACTCGAACCCATACTCCCAGAAGCAACGCAACTGGTATGTACAAGACGCCTTAATCCACTTGACCATCACGACCGGACATAATGAGGTGATAGCCGAGGCTATTTGAACCACCCCACCGCCGGCACTCGGATAGTAATCTTGGGCATAGCATTTTACCAAATCACCTCATTCTTTGGGGCACACGTGAGGAACACAAATGCGAACAAGCCTGAATGGTCCCCAGGACAATATGCAACTGAAAACTCACACCCCAGAAGTGACTCGAACCCATACTCCCAGAAGCAACGCAACTGGTATGTACAAGACGCCTTAATCCACTTGACCATCACGACCGGACATAATGAGGTGATAGCCGAGGCTATTTGAACCACCCCACCGCCGGCACTCGGATAGTAATCTTGGGCATAGCATTTTACCAAATCACGTCATTCTTTGGGGCACACGTGAGGAACACAAATGCGAACAAGCCTGAATGGTCCCCAGGACAATATGCAACTGAAAACTCACACCCCAGAAGTGACTCGAACCCATACTCCCAGAAGCAACGCAACTGGTATGTACAAGACGCCTTAATCCACTTGACCATCACGACCGGACATAATGAGGTGATAGCCGAGGCTATTTGAACCACCCCACCGCCGGCACTCGGATAGTAATCTTGGGCATAGCATTTTACCAAATCACCTCATTCTTTGGGGCACACGTGAGGAACACAAATGCGAACAAGCCTGAATGGTCCCCAGGACAATATGCAACTGAAAACTCACACCCCAGAAGTGACTCGAACCCATACTCCCAGAAGCAACGCAACTGGTATGTACAAGACGCCTTAATCTACTTGACCATCACGACCGGACATAATGAGGTGATAGCCGAGGCTATTTGAACCACCCCACCGCCGGCACTCGGATAGTAATCTTGGGCATAGCATTTTACCAAATCACCTCATTCTTTGGGGCACACGTGAGGAACACAAATGCGAACAAGCCTGAATGGTCCCCAGGACAATATGCAACTGAAAACTCACACCCCAGAAGTGACTCGAACCCATACTCCCAGAAGCAACGCAACTCGTATGTACAAGACGCCTTAATCCACTTGACCATCACGACCGGACATAATGAGGTGATAGCCGAGGCTATTTGAACCACCCCACCGCCGGCACTCGGATAGCAATCTTGGGCATAGCATTTTAGCATGCCCATTCTTGGGCATAGAGTATGGGTTCGAGTCACTTCTGGGGTGTGAGTTTTCAGTTGCATATTGTCCTGGGGACCATTCAGGCTTGTTCGCATTTGTGTTCCTCACGTGTGCCCCAAAGAATGAGGTGATTTGGTAAAATGCTATGCCCAAGATTACTATCCGAGTGCCGGCGGTGGGGTGGTTCAAATAGCTTCGGCTATCACCTCATTATGTCCGGTCGTGATGGTCAAGTGGATTAAGGCGTCTTGTACATACCAGTTGCGTTGCTTCTGGGAGTATGGGTTCGAGTCACTTCTGGGGTGTGAGTTTTCAGTTGCATATTGTCCTGGGGACCATTCAGGCTTGTTCGCATTTGTGTTCCTCACGTGTGCACCAAAGAATGAGGTGATTTGGTAAAATGCTATGCCCAAGATTACTATCCGAGTGCCGGCGGTGGGGTGGTTCAAATAGCCTCGGCTATCACCTCATTATGTCCGGTCGTGATGGTCAAGTGGATTAAGGCGTCTTGTACATACCAGTTGCGTTGCGTCTGGGAGTATGGGTTCGAGTCACTTCTGGGGTGTGAGTTTTCAGTTGCATATTGTCCTGGGGACCATTCAGGCTTGTTCGCATTTGTGTTCCTCACGTGTGCCCCAAAGAATGAGGTGATTTGGTAAAATGCTATGCCCAAGATTACTATCCGAGTGCCGGCGGTGGGGTGGTTCAAATAGCCTCGGCTATCACCTCATTATGTCCAGTCGTGATGGTCAAGTGGATTAAGGCGTCTTGTACATACCAGTTGCGTTGCTTCTGGGAGTATGGGTTCGAGTCACTTCTGGGGTGTGAGTTTTCAGTTGCATATTGTCCTGGGGACCATTCAGGCTTGTTCGCATTTGTGTTCCTCACGTGTGCCCCAAAGAATGACGTGATTTGGTAAAATGCTATGCCCAAGATTACTATCCGAGTGCCGGCGGTGGGGTGGTTCAAATAGCCTCGGCTATCACCTCATTATGTCCGGTCGTGATGGTCAAGTGGATTAAGGCGTCTTGTTCATACCAGTTGCGTTGCTTCTGGGAGTATGGGTTCGAGTCACTTCTGGGGTGTGAGTTTTCAGTTGCATATTGTCCTGGGGACCATTCAGGCTTGTTCGCATTTGTGTTCCTCACGTGTGCCCCAAAAAATGAGGTGATTTGGTAAAATGCTATGCCCAAGATTACTATCCGAGTGCCGGCGGTGGGGTGGTTCAAATAGCCTCGGCTATCACCTCATTATGTCCGGTCGTGATGGTCAAGTGGATTAAGGCGTCTTGTACATACCAGTTGCGTTGCTTCTGGGAGTATGGGTTCGAGTCACTTCTGGGGTGTGAGTTTTCAGTTGCATATTGTCCTGGGGACCATTCAGGCTTGTTCGCATTTGTGTTCCTCACGTGTGCCCCAAAGAATGAGGTGATTTGGTAAAATGCTATGCCCAAGATTACTATCCCAGTGCCGGCGGTGGGGTGGTTCAAATAGCCTCGGCTATCACCTCATTATGTCCGGTCGTGATGGTCAAGTGGATTAAGGCGTCTTGTACATACCAGTTGCGTTGCTTCTGGGAGTATGGGTTCGAGTCACTTCTGGGGTGTGAGTTTTCAGTTACATATTGTCCTGGGGACCATTCAGGCTTGTTCGCATTTGTGTTCCTCACGTGTGCCCCAAAGAATGAGGTGATTTGGTAAAATGCTATGCCCAAGATTACTATCCGAGTGCCGGCGGTGGGGTGGTTCAAATAGCCTCGGCTATCACCTCATTATGTCCGGTCGTGATGGTCAAGTGGATTAAGGCGTCTTGTACATACCAGTTGCGTTGCTTCTGGGAGTATGGGTTCGAGTCACTTCTGGGGTGTGAGTTTTCAGTTGCATATTGTCCTGGGGACCATTCAGGCTTGTTCGCATTTGTGTTCCTCACGTGTGCCCCAAAGAATGAGGTGATTTGGTAAAATGCTATGCCCAAGATTACTATCCGAGTGCCGGCGGTGGGGTGGTTCAAATAGCCTCGGCTATCACCTCATTATGTCCGGTCGTGATGGTCAAGTGGATTAAGGCGTCTTGTACATACCAGTTGCGTTGCTTCTGGGAGTATGGGTTCGAGTCACTTCTGGGGTGTGAGTTTTCAGTTGCATATTGTCCTGGGGACCATTCAGGCTTGTTCGCATTTGTGTTCCTCACGTGTGCCCCAAAGAATGAGGTGATTTTGTAAAATGCTATGCCCAAGATTACTATCCGAGTGCCGGCAGTGGGGTGGTTCAAATAGCCTCGGCTATCACCTCATTATGTCCGGTCGTGATGGTCAAGTGGATTAAGGCGTCTTGTTCATACCAGTTGCGTTGCTTCTGGGAGTATGGGTTCGAGTCACTTCTGGGGTGTGAGTTTTCAGTTGCATATTGTCCTGGGGACCATTCAGGCTTGTTTGCATTTGTGTTCCTCACGTGTGCCCCAAAGAATGAGGTGATTTGGTAAAATGCTATGCCCAAGATTACTATCCGAGTGCCGGCGGTGGGGTGGTTCAAATAGCCTCGGCTATCACCTCATTATGTCCGGTCGTGATGGTCAAGTGGATTAAGGCGTCTTGTACATACCAGTTGCGTTGCTTCTGGGAGTATGGGTTCGAGTCACTTCTGGGGTGTGAGTTTTCAGTTGCATATTGTCCTGGGGACCATTCAGGCTTGTTCGCATTTGTGTTCCTCACGTGTGCCCCAAAGAATGAGGTGATTTGGTAAAATGCTATGCCCAAGATTACTATCCGAGTGCCGGCGGTGGGGTGGTTCAAATAGCCTCGGCTATCACTTCATTATGTCCGGTCGTGATGGTCAAGTGGATTAAGGCGTCTTGTACATACCAGTTGCGTTGCTTCTGGGAGTATGGGTTCGAGTCACTTCTGGGGTGTGAGTTTTCAGTTGCATATTGTCCTGGGGACCATTCAGGCTTGTTCGCATTTGTGTTCCTCACGTGTGCCCCAAAGAATGAGGTGATTTGGTAAAATGCTATGCCCAAGATTACTATCCGAGTGCCGGCGGTGGGGTGGTTCAAATAGCCTCGGCTATCACTTCATTATGTCCGGTCGTGATGGTCAAGTGGATTAAGGCGTCTTGTACATACCAGTTGCGTTGCTTCTGGGAGTATGGGTTCGAGTCACTTCTGGGGTGTGAGTTTTCAGTTGCATATTGTCCTGGGGACCATTCAGGCTTGTTCGCATTTGTGTTCCTCACGTGTGCCCCAAAGAATGAGGTGATTTGGTAAAATGCTATGCCCAAGATTACTATCCGAGTGCCGGCGGTGGGGTGGTTCAAATAGCCTCGGCTATCACCTCATTATGTCCGGTCGTGATGGTCAAGTGGATTAAGGCGTCTTGTACATACCAGTTGCGTTGCTTCTGGGAGTATGGGTTCGAGTCACTTCTGGGGTGTGAGTTTTCAGTTGCATATTGTCCTGGGGACCATTCAGGCTTGTTCGCATATATATATATATATATATATATATATATATATATATATATATATATATATATATATATATATATATGTCGTACCTAGTAGCCAGAACGCACTTCTCAGCATACTATTCAAGGCCCGATTTGCCTAATAAGCCTAGTTTTCATGAATGAATTGTTTTTCGGCTACCTAACCTACCTAACCTAACCTAACCTAACTTTTTTGGCTACCTACCCTAACCTAACCTATAAAGATAGGTTAGGTGAGGTTAGGTAGGGTTGGTTAGGTTCGGACATATATCTACGTTAATTTTAACTCCAATAAAAAAAAATTACCTCATACATAATGAAATGGGTAGCTTTATCATTTCATAAGAAAAAAAATAGAAAAAATTTATTAATCAAGGAAAACTTGGCTTATTAGGCAAATCGGGCCTTGCATAGTAGGCTGAGAAGTGCGTTCTGGCTACTAGGTACGACATATATATATATATATATATATATATATATATATATATATATATGTCGTACCTAATAGCCAGAACGCACTTCTCAGCCTACTATGCAAGGCCCGATTTGCCTAATAAGCCAAGTTTTCCTGAATTAATATATTTTTTCTAATTTTTTTCTTATGAAATGATAAAGCTACCCATTTCATTATGTATGAGGTAAAAATTTTTTATTGGAGTTAAAATTAACGTAGATATATGACCGAACCTAACCAACCCTACCTAACCTAACCTAACCTATCTCTATCGGTTAGGTTAGGTTAGGTAGCAGAATAAGTTAGGTTAGGTTAGGTTAGGTAGGTTAGGTAGTCGAAAAAACATTAATTCATGAAAACTTGGCTTATTAGGCAAATTGGGCCATGCATAGTTGGCTGAGAAGTGCGTTCTGGCTATTAGGTACGACATATATATATATATATATATATATATATATATATATATATGTCGTACCTAGTAGCCAGAACACACTTGTCGGCCTACTATGCAAGGCCCGATTTGCCTAATAAGCCAAGTTTTCCTGAATTAATATATTTTCTCAAATTTTTTTCTTATGAAATGATAAAGCTACCCATTTCATTATGTATGAGGTAAATTTTTTTTTATTTGAGTTAAAATTAACGTAGATATATGACAGAACCTAACCAACCCTACCTAACCTAACCTAACCTATCTTTATAAGTTAGGTTAGGTTAGGTAGCCGAAAAAGTTAGGTTAGGTTAGGTTAGGTAGGTTAGGTAGTCGAAAAACAATTAATTCGTGAAAATTTGGCTTATTAGGCAAATCGGGCCTTGCATAGTAGGCAGAGAAGTGCGTTCTGGCTACTAGGTACGCCATATATATATATATATATATATATATATGTATATATATATATATATATATATATATATATATATATATATATATATATATATATATATATATATATGTCGTACCTAGTAGCCAGAACGCACTTCTCAGCCTACTATGCAAGGCCCGATTTGCCTAATAAGCCAAGTTTTCATGAATTACTTGTTTTTCGACTACCTAACCTACCTAACCTAACCTAACCTAACTTTTTCTGCTACCTTACCTAACCTAACCTATAAAGATAGGTTAGGTTAGGTTAGGTAGGGTTGGTTAGGTTCGGTCATATATCTACGTTAATTTTAACTCCAAGAAAAAAAAATTGACCTCATACATAATGAAATAGGTAGCTTCATCATTTCATAAGAAAAAAAATAGAGAAAATATATTATTTCAGGAAAACTTGGCTTATTAGGCAAATCGGGCCTTGCATAGTAGGCTGAGAAGTGCGTTCTGGCTACTAGGTACGACATATATATATATATATATATATATATATATATATATATATATATATATATATATATATATATATATATATATATATATATATATATCTTGTACCTAGTAGCCAGAACGTTGCACTCGGCCTACTATGCAAGGGCCGATTTGCCTAATAGGCAAAGTTTTCCTGAATGTTTGTTTCCTTAGTGTAAACTGCAGTGTGGAAACCTCCGCTCCTTTCCATGACTGTTACATCTAGAAAGGGCAGCATCCCATCCTTTTCCATCTCGTAAGTGAAACGCAACACAGAATTCCACTCAAATGCTTCCTTCAGCTCCTGCAGATGTCTGACATCAGGTACCTGTGTAAAAATGTCGTCAACATACCTGCAGTATATGGCCGGTTTCAAGTTCATGTCGACTAAGACTTTTTGCTCGATGGTACCCATGTAGAAGTTTGCAAACAGGACACCTAGGGGAGAACCCATGGCTTACACCATCTAGGGTAAGGCAGGTCCTAGTCAACAACGGCTTCTCCAATGATTTCGATGAAGACATCATAAGAAGGAAAGTGAAACACCATGCAACCTCTGAAGAGACAACTAACACAACACCTGTACCCCCTATTAGACTATTTTACAGGAACTTCTTTTCCACAGCTCATAAAACGGAGGAAAGGGTCCTGAGAGATATTGTTAATAGAAACGTTTTCCCTACAGAAAAAAATCAGAAGATACAACTGACGATTTACTATAAAACCAAGAAAACGGCCAGCCTACTCATGAGAAACTCTCCAGACACAAAGCAGAACGCTTTGAAATAGACCAACGTCGTCTAAGCCTTCAAATGTCCTCTTGGGGACTGTAAGCCTCAAAAAACTCAGTATATAGGCCAGAAAACAACATCTCTTTCCAGGCGTTTAACGATGCATAAGCAACAGGGCTCCATTAAGGAACATATAATCTCTTCCCACAACCAGACCATCACCAGAGAAATCTTAGCAAACAGCACAGAAATCATCGATAGATAGAGCGATAGCAGGCGGCTTGACATCTGCGAGGCACTACACATCAAGAAGTCAACACCAGCAATCAACAGCCAATTAATGCACAACTATATTCTACCCACGTCAAGACTCCGCTCCAATATAGAAGCATCAAGAAATATGGGCCAATAGCCCCTCTGCAATTACTTCCATTCTTACCTTCAATACCCATTGTTTCGTGTTCTGGCTTGTGTTGAAAGTTTTTTTTTACCTCATCCAAAACTGTTGTAACATATCACCTCACCGAAATGCAGGTATAAAAAAAAAATCGAAGATGTTTAAGCTCTATTCAGTTATAGTTGTGTGTGTGTGTAAACTAAAGTCGTTGAAAATGTAATAAGTTTTACGAAACGCGCTCAAGTGTCACGTCAGACTAGAAATAAAAATGAATTTTAGGGAATTGATTTTTCAATTACCATCAACAGTGAAAAGAAACATAAGAAAGATCGTGAAAATTCGTGTTAGAATTATTAATCTTACTTTTTCGGTCATATTTAATAATATATATATATATATATATATATATATATATATATATATATATATATATATATATATATATATATATATATATATATATATATATATATATATATATATATATATATATATATATATATATATATATATATATATATATATATTGGTGTATACTGGCAGCAGGTTTTCTTTCAAACATGTTTCATTGAATATGACCGCATATTCTGTATTTATTATTTTCTGGTTTAGGGCTTCTATCCCTCTAACTATTTAATTCCCATTTTTATATGGGAACCATCGAAGATAGGGTCTTCAGTAGCAGACAAAAATCAACTGTATACTGCCGTTATGTAGATGACATATTCGTAATAGTAAAAGACTCAGATGAACTAATTGACCTAAAAAGACACCTAGAGAGAGAGTCAGTACTCCGATTTACACATGAAAATAGTGGAAATAACAGTCTGCCATTCTTGGATGTACTAATAACAAAAACAGGAACCTCTTTAAGCACCAACGTATATACCAAGCCCACCAACATAGGATTATGCCTGAACGGTAGAAGTGAGTGCCCCCAAAGATACAAAACCAGTGTTCTCAATGCTTATATTCGTCGAGCGCTTACCCACTGCTCTGAATGGAGCAACGTGAGTAGAGAGTTTGAAAGAGTAACTCAGGTATTGGTGAACAACGGATATAGCAACGCGGAAATAACCGCTGCTATAAGAAGACACTTAGACCGTTGGTATAATTCAGAACCTAGAACAGAAACCACAACACCCCCCAATAAAATTATATTACAAATCAACCATGCACAGTGAACATATAAAAGAGGAAAGAATAATGAAAGAAATAATCCGTAAAGGAGTAAAAAGCACTACTCCTAACCAAAACATAAACCTGATAATATTCTACAAAACCAAGAAGACTTCCGAACTCCTTATCAAAAACAGCCCGAAGCCGACGGAGAACCCTCTGCAGCAGTCAAGCGTTGTATACATGTACACTTGCCCCCACGAAGGATGTAACCTTCAATGTAAGTACATAGGTATGACGTCGACCAAGCTGACGAGGCGTTTGACATGCCATCTTCAATCTGGTGCCCCTAGGAATCACATGAGACAAGCCCATGACATTACTCTAACAAGAGAAATGTTGAACAAGAATACTTGCATAATAGACAAAACCCAAGATTCAAGAAGATTACAAATTCTTGAGGCAATTCACATAAGAATAGAGCGACCTACCATGAACACCCAAATCACGGAACTATTTACTCTACCCACCATGAGAGTAAGGACGAGACAAGAACATATCGATGCCAACACAGAAGACAATGTCCAACATAACAGGCCAATTACACTGGATTAATCTTTGTGTTTAGATAGGAGATGCCTCGTATGGGCCAATACGCCTTCTGCAGCCCCTATGTTTATCCCTTATGTATCCCCCCATGTTTTTCACCTTCATTGTATTATCACCTGACCTAATGCGGGTATAAAATCAACTAGTATTGTAAGATCTGTTCACTTGAGAATGAACCATGGAGGTTCGAAACGTCGTGCAAATTATACAAATAAGTGTAATACACTCTATAGTAAATCACTTCTTTTCTTCACCTTAAAAGTACGAAAATGAGTTTTGGAGAACTCCTATTCCAATTAAGCCCTGATGCTAAGAAAATAGTTAGAGGGATAGAAGCCCTAAACCAGAAAATAATAAATACAGAATATGCGGTCATATTCAATGAAACATATATATATATATATATATATATGTATATATATATAGTCCGAGTACGACGTTCTGGCTACACCATATATATATATATATATATATATATATATATATATATATATGCAAACAAGCCTGAATATTCCCCAGGACTATATGCGAATGAAAACTCACACCCCAGAAGTGACTCGAACCCAAACTCCCAGGAGCAACGCAACTGGTAACTACAGGGCGCCTTAATCCACTTGACCATCACGGCCGTCAAAGGAAGTGATAGCCGAGGCTATTTGAACCACTTCCCCGACGGCAACTCGGATGGTAATCTTGGGCATAGCATTTCACCAAATCACCTCATTCTTTGGGGCACACGTGAGGAACACAAATGCGAACAAGCCTGAATGGTTCCAGGACTATATGCGAATGAAAACTCACACCCCAGAAGTAAGTTCAAGTCACTTCTGGGGTGTGAGTTTTCATTCACATATAGTCCTGGGGACCTTTCAGGCTTGTTCGCATTTGTGTTCCTCACGTGTGCCCCAAAGAATGAGGTGATTTGGTGAAATGCTATGCCCAAGATTACCATCCGAGTTGCCGTCGGGGAAGTGGCTCAAATAGCCTCGGTTATCACTTCCTTTGACGGCCGTGATGGTCAAGTGGATTAAGGCGCCCTGTAGTTACCAGTTGCGTTGCTCCTGGGAGTATGGGTTCGAGTCACTTCTGGGGTGTGAGTTTTCATTCGCATATAGTCCTGGGGACCATTCAGGCTTGTTCGCATTGGTGTTCCTCACGTGTGCCCCAAAGAATGAGGTGATTTGGTGAAATGATATGCCCAAGATTACCATCCGAGTTGCCGTCGGGGAAGTGGCTCAAATAGCCTCGGCTATCACTTCCTTTGACGGCCGTGATGGTCAAGTGGATTAAGGCGCCCTGTAGTTACCAGTTGCGTTGCTCCTGGGAGTATGGGTTCGAGTCACTTCTGGGGTGTGAGTTTTCATTCGCATATAGTCCTGGGGACCATTCAGGCTTGTTCGCATTTGTGTTCCTCACGTGTGCCCCAAAGAATGAGGTGATTTGGTGAAATGCTTTGCCCAAGATTACCATCCGAGTTGCCGTCGGGGAAGTGGCTCAAATAGCCTCGGCTATCACTTCCTTTGACGGCCGTGATGGTCAAGTGGATTAAGGCGCCCTGTTGTTACCAGTTGCGTTGCTCCTGGGAGTATGGGTTCGAGTCACTTCTGGGGTGTGAGTTTTCATTTTCATATATATATATATATATATATATATATATATATATATATATATATATATATATATATATATATATATATATATATATATATATATATATATTGTGACGATTATCTCTTTCAAGAGAGATTGAGCCTGCTCTTCTCTACATCAAGTTATGTATATTACACAGCAATACGGTGCTACCTTCAAGATACGTCTACCAGTAGCACAAAACGTTTTGACCAGGAGGCAAAACGTACCCAAGACTCACCCCCTACTCCACTCCCTCCACGCCGGCTCGTCATCAGCCAGCCAACTTCCCTTCCCAGCCTACCTACTCCTGATTGGTGACTCGCCGACTGCACACCTGCACTTCTGCACCTCAGCGCCCTCTACCTGAGTCGATATCTGGGCTTGAACCAGCAATTGAAGTCAGAATATCCTTGTTCTCTCAAGCAGTGAACAACTAACTGATATACGCTGTGTATCAGGAGGATGTTTCTCAGCTAGCGCCATATTCTCAGCACCTGATTATTTTTCACTGTGTATTTATATTATTGTAGAGTAACTTCATCCCTATTATTCATTTATATTATATGTTTTTGACTTTTTTGTTTGCACTGTACATAGCCAAGGTATTGTCTTTGTTTATAATTTGTTTTCTATATTAATTAAAGTTTCATTGTTCGTACTATGTGTTTTGCGTGTCTTCCCTTACTTTACCACAGATAAACAGCCAAGCAGTCTATCTTTTTTTTTTGTAAGTGTGACTAGGCATTGACACCAGCCATTAGAGGACTGCTGAACATCTACACTCCTACACTTTCCCATCACATTTAAGGGGGGGCCTGTCCTAGGAGCTTCACTCAGGTACTAGTACCAGAACGTAAATTTGTGGTAAGTGTACTTGGCTTTGATACAGTTGCTTTTCAATATTTTCATTACTTTCAATATTTATATGGTGCTGTGTGTATTGTGCATTCCGAGAGTAGCATATGCTGAGTGTTGGATAACTTTGGATTACGTGGTGACTGTAGGACTCAGTCATTCTCTTAACTCGTCATCCCTCCCTCCGTGTTATTACTCGTGTTTTCCACCTTTTGTCCCAAGGATATTTCTCAATCTCAGACAGATCATCATTTTGGGTACCATGGTACTTTGGTTTGTCTTCGGGTCAAAGCACCCTATCTTCTGCAATCCGACGGAAGGAGGATAAAGAGGGCAATAGTTCCTCTAGCACGGACTACGTTGCTGAGTTGGGACCTCAACAGCAGTTCTCGTCACCAGTTGACACTCGCACCCCTACACGTCGGTCAGAGATGATGATATTTACTTAGGTAGCGAATTAGCTGTATTTTTTCAGAGCACAAAGTTCGCTAATTCTGTAAGTATAATATTTCATTTAGTGGGAAAACCCTTGCTTCTGTCCTATAGAGACTCAGCAAGGTATGCCTACATTCTTGGACTACCTTATTGACTTTTGGAACAATTAAATGTTTCATTTGTTTTAGAAACTCAGTTTCATTTATTTAGTAGGATTTTCTTGTCCTTATTCTCTTACATTGAGTACCGGGTACAAGATTTCCTGCGCTTTTGATTGACTAATCATTTACCATTCTAAAATTTACTTTAATTGTTAAATATAAAATTCCACAGGATAGTTACCAGTTGCCACATTATCCTGTTACTGACACTTACCATATCACAAGTATTCGTTGTACATTTATTTGCTATTTTTCACCTTTTTTCGTCTCCAAGCTTTTCGTAACGATCCAGCAGGTGAAATAGGGAACTTAAGTCGTGCCAAGAGGACCGAATTACAAACTTAAAACATAGAAAACAACTCCGCTTATTAGGCAAATCGGGCCTTGCATAGTAGGCCGAGAAGTGAGTTATGGCTGCTAGGTACGACACTTATATATATATATATATATATATATATATATATATATATATATATATATATATATATATATATATATATATATATATATATATATATATATATATATATATATATATATATATATATATACATGCAGAAAATCCACAGAGAAATAAGAAAGTTAGTGAACGTTTCGGCCTGTTAAAGCCATTGTCAACACAAGACTGACTCACAAGAAAACTCACGCAACTGGTATGTACAGGACGCCTTAATCTACTTGACCATTACCACCGGACAAAAACTGATGGTAGCCGACGCTATTCAGCCCATCAGCCCGCCGGCACTCTGATGGTAATCTTGGGCATAGCATTTTATAAAATAAAATGTCTTTTATTTATTAATAATATAAATTATTTATTAAAAAATAAAATGCTATGCCCAAGATTACCATCAGAGTGCCGACGGGCTGATGGGCTAAATAGCGTCGGCTACCATCAGTTTTTGTCCAGTCGTGATGGTCAAGTGAATTAAGGTGTCCTGTACATACCAGTTGTGTTGCTCCTGGCAGTATGGGTTCGAGTCACTTCTGGGTTGTGAGTTTTCAGTTTTTCAGCGCCCACTCTCCCACCCAACATGACTACATAGGTATTAATAAATTACAGAACCCCTATTGACCCATGCGCCTCCCCCCATATAATATATATATAAATTACATATATATCGACTTGAGAATGGTCCAGGACGGACCGAAACGACGTCGTCCCTTCACCTTCTAGTGTGTGGTCTGGTCAACATACTTCAGCTACTATATTATATTATATATATATATATATATATATATATATATATATATATATATATATATATATATATATATATATATATATATATATATATATATAATATAATATATATATATATATATAATATAATATATATATATATATTATATATATAATATAATATAATATAATATATAATATAATATATAATATAATATATATATAATATATAATATAATATATATATAATATATAATATAATATATATATAATATATAATATAATATATATATAATATATAATATAATATATATATAATATAATATATATATATATATATAATATAATATAGTAGCTGAAGTATGTTGACCAGACCACACACTAGAAGGTGAAGGGACGACGTCGTTTCGGTCCGTCCTGGACCATTCTCAAGTCGATATACATGTAATTTATATATATATTATATGGGGGGAGGCGCATGGGTCAATAGGGGTTCTGTAATTTATTAAAACCTATGTAGTCATGTTGGGTGGGAGAGTGGGCGCTGCGTCTTGGTGTTGATGAAGGTAAAATGTACTGTATATTAATATAAATGTATGTTTTTCATATTAAACAAAAATTATTCATTAAATTTATATATGTTATTTAAATCAATAAACTTACTTGCATCTTTCGCCAAGACACACAAAGGGTTGTGAATAAGTTGTGAAGACAACGACAAGGATATAACACTTTGTGAAGACAACGACAAGTACATAACACTGTGTAAAGACAACGACAAGTACATAACACTGTGTAAAGACAACGACAAGTACATAACACTGTGTAAAGACAACGACAAGTACATAACACTGTGTAAAGACAACGACAAGTACATAACACTGTGTAAAGACAACGACAAGTACATAACACTGAGTAAAGACAACGACAAGTACATAACACTGTGTAAAGACAACGACAAGTGCATAACACTGTGTGAAGACAACGACAAGTGCATAACACTTTGTGAAGACAACGACAAGTGCATAACACTGTGTGAAGACAACGACAAGTGCATAACACTTTGTGAAGACAACGACAAGTGCATAACACTGTGTGAAGACAACGACAAATACATAACACTTTGTGAAGACAAAGACCAACACAAAACAAGGTGTAAAGACAACGAAAAGTGCAAAGAAAATGAGTTGAAAGCAATGAGTAGAGAACCAGTGTCAAAGACAACGACAAGTACGACACACATTGTGTACAACAACAACAACAACAACAAGTGTTGAGCAAATTGTGACGACACCGACACGAGCACAAGAGGGCAACACCTTCACGAGTGTGGCAACATTATAGCTCTCATATATCATTGTTGCAACACAAATATTGTAAAGTTGACAACAGAAAGTTTATTTACACAGAGACATCACACCGACGTGATATATGTCAACGAGAAAATTAACTGGAGCTTAGGTTAGGGCTCCCGTTGGTTTTTTCAGTAAGAACATTGAAATAACTGTCTCTCAGAACCAGGTGTGAAATAACCACTTTACAAAGCCCTTGAATATGTTAATTTCTCTCTGAATACTTAATTGAATCTTAATTTTTTACCCCATTAACGTAGCTTGGGCTAGATAACAGCCCCATGAATAATGGACATGATCGCCTGACCTTCCACCCTAACCACAACATAGGCATTAAAGGTCACCTCTTATACCAGTCTGTTATATCCACTGCTGAATTACGCCCATTCGTACACTCACTCACTTGACAGAAAGTGAGAGAGATCAGTCGTTTGAGGTGTTGAGACTTAAAAGAATTTCTTCAAGTACATATTTGGTTTAGATTATTGGATGTAGCAGTAATTTGAAGATGTGTTGAAAGACACCAAAGTTTTCATATATTTCATGTTTTGTTTTCCTTTTTGGTTATAGATTTTCACATTATTCATCAAGTTTTTTTTGTGATCTAAGCATACTCACACACACACACACACACACACACACACACACACACACACACACACACACACACACACACACACACACACACACACACACACACACACACACACACACACACACACACACACACACACTCTCTCTCTCTCTCTCCCACTCTCTCTCTCTCCCACTCTCTCTCTCCCTCTCTCTCTCTCTCTCTCTCTCTCTCTCTCTCTCTCTCTCTCTCTCTCTCTCTCTCTCTCTCTCTCTCTCTCTCTCTCTCTCTCTCTCTCTCTCTCTCTCTCTCTCTCTCTCTCCTCCCTCGCCATCCCTACCCTCCCCCCTCTCTCTCTTTCTCTCTCTCTCTCTCTCTCTCTCTCTCTCTCTCTCTCTCTCTCTCTCTCTCTCTCTCTCTCTCTCTCTCTCTCTCTCTCTCTCTCTCTCTCTCTCTCTCTCTCTCTCTCTCTTTCCTCCCCCCACCTCTCTCTGCCCACACACACACACACACACACCTCCCCCCCTCTCTCCCTCACCCCGTCTCCCTCTCACCCCGTCTCTCCCTCACCCACTCTCTCCCTCACCCGCTCTCTCCCTCTCCATCTCTCTCCCTCTCCTCTCCCTCTCTCCTCCCTCTCTCTCTCTCCCTCCCTCCTCTCTCCATCTCCTCCCCCCCTCCCCTTCTACTTTCTTTTCACTTCAGTGGAAGGGTCGGATCGCCCCCACCCACCCATTTATCTCTCCCTTTATCACTCCCTTTCTCTCTCTCTCTCTCTCTCTCTCTCTCTCTCTCTCTCTCTCTCTCTCTCTCTCTCTCTCTCTCTCTCTCTCTCTCTCTCTCTCTCTCTCTCTCTCTCTCTCTCTCTCCCTCCCTCCCCAATCCCACTCTGCCCTCCTGACAAATCCTATCAGGCACAACTATAGGAACAGGGGCAAGCATGACAGCCAGAGGTACCAGGGGAACAGGGAAGAGTCAAGGTGACGAAATGAAGGAAATGTTCGCCCAGTTTCTGGAGGACATCAAGTGTGAGATGCAAGAAATGATGCAGGAAATGAAGAACGAAATAAGCATCCTGAAAAGAGAGCTGACAGCAGCAAAGGAGGAGATTAGAGCCCTCAAAGAGAATGGTATTGAGGCTGAGACTCAGAAAATCATCCAGGGAGAGGGTGGTAATAGTTTTTTGGATGAAAATGCCACAATAAAAGCAACATTTGCAGAAATACTAAAAAAAAATAACTCTGAAGTAATGACTGCAGTGATGGAGGTGGCCATGAAAGCAGCCACCTCACAGGAGGCAGCACGCTCCACTAGCCAACTGCTGGAAAGGAACAGATCAGAGGTTGCTGTGGTTAAAGAGCAGGAAGGCTCTAATAGGACAGAGTGGAATGACAAGGACAAAGAAGAAGTGAATGAAGTACTAAAGTCACTAGACATGGAAGGGGCTGAGCATAGCATTGAGAAAGTTTTCAGGCTAGGATGGTACAACAAAGACCGAGACCGAGTGATAAAGATAGTGTTTGCAAACGAGAGCACAAAGGAGAAGATTCTATC
Organism: Procambarus clarkii; assembly: GCF_040958095.1. NCBI lineage: Eukaryota > Metazoa > Arthropoda > Malacostraca > Decapoda > Cambaridae > Procambarus > Procambarus clarkii. The sequence goes on from NW_027189168.1 coordinate 532,218, forward strand.
AAGGAAGAGCTCCCTGAAAAACGTGGGAAAATTAAAAAATGTATTCCTCCAGAGAGAGACATGACAAGGGAGGAAAGAGCCGTGGCGGCAGAATCAAGGAAGATGCACAGGGCGAGACGGGAAAACCAAGAAGTCACAGCTCCCAACACAACACCTCCAGAGGCGAGGGGGCAACCCACAACCAGCTACCCAGTAACACCAGAGGGGAGAACAACCCAGCCACCCTCCTCTGCATAGAAAACCCCCTTACCCCAAACCCTCCCTACCCCCACTCAAATGTTCAGCCAAATCTCCCTCCCTCCACACCCAATCCCCACCCTTCTACCCCTCCCCTCCTCCTGCCGAGTCCTCCCTCCCCCCCCCCTTTCCTTCCTGTCCTCCCTCCCCTTTCATCCCATACCCTCCCTGTCCCTCCCCCTTCACTGGATCCCCCGCCCCTCATCCCAGTATCGTCTGAGACCCTGTTATCCACCTCACAGGTTCTCACACCCATGGAACAGCTTCCCCCACCAGCAGAACACTCACCAAGGAGGCGATTTGAGAAGGGACAGAAGAAAGTGAGCCTCATAGCACTGTACACTAACATAGATGGAATTACAAATAAAGTAAATGAGCTTGGAGAACGGATACTAGAGGAAAACTCAGATATAATAGGCCCTCACAGAAACAAAGCTAACGAAAACGATAACAAACGCAGTGTTCCCACAGGACTATTATGTTATGAGGAAAGAGAGGGAAGGAAGAGGTGGGGGTGGTGTAGCTCTACTGGTAAGAAAAGGCTGGGATTTTGAGGAGATGGTTATTCAGGGCTGTGAAGGTTTCAGTGACTACATAGCAGATACCATAACAAATGGAGGGAAACAAATTATAGTCGTAGTCATATATAATCCACCACCAAATGGCAGAAGACCTAGATAGGAATATGATAGAAACAACATGGCCACCATTAACATAATAGAAAGAGAAGCTTCTGTTGCTAGCAGGAATGGATCTGAACTACTAATTATGGGAGACTTCAACCATGGGAAGATAGATTCTGAGAACAGAGACCCGCATGGAGGACCAGAAACATGGAGAGCTAAGCTGCTGGATGTGGCAACAAGAAACTTTCTAAGCCGGCACATCAAGGAACCAAAAAGAATGAGAGGAGAAAACGAACCAGCAATGCTTGATTTGATATTTACCCTAAATGAGTGGGATATAAGGGAAGTTAAGATGAAAGCGCCCTTGGGAATGAGTGACTACAGTGTATTGAACTTTGAGTACCTGGTAGAACTAGGAATTATCTCCCCAAAAAAAGAACTAGGAATCAAAAGGCTGGCATACCGAAAGGGGAATTATGAACAAATGAGAAGTTTCCTGAGTGAAATACCTTGGGACACAGACCTCAGAAATAAGTCTGTACAGGGTATGATGGACTATGTTACCCAAAAGTGTCAGGAGGCAGTAAACAGGTTCATCCCGGCCCAAAGGGGAAAAATCCGAGAAGCAACAGAAGAATCCATGGTATAATAGAGCATGTATGGAAGCGATGAAACTGAACAAAAGGGCGTGGAGGAACTTCCGGAATAACAGAACACCAGAAAGCAGAGAGAGATACCAGAGAACCAGGAATGAGTACGTCAGGGTGAGAAGAGAAGCAGAGAAAAGTTTTGAAAATGATATAGCAAACAAAGCCAAGACCGAACCAAAGCTACTCCACAGTCACATCAGAAGGAAAACCACAGTGAAAGAACAGGTATTGAAACTTAAAACAGGCGAGGACAGGTATACAGAGAATGACAGAGAGGTGTGTGAAGAGCTCAACAAGAGGTTCCAGGAGGTCTTCACAATAGAAGAAGGTGAGGTCACTGTGCTAGGAGAAAGGGAGGTAAACCAGGCGGCCTTGGAAGAGTTCGAAATTACGAGAGAGGAGGTCAAGAGACACCTGCTGGATCTGGATGTTAGAAAGGATATTGGTCCAGATGGGATCTCACCATGAATACTGAAAGAGTGTGCAGAGGCACTTTGCTTGCCACTCTCCATAGTGTATAGTAGGTCACTGGAGACGGGAGACCTACCAGAAATATGGAAGACGGCGAATGTGGTCCCAATATACAAAAAGGGCGACAGGCAAGAGGCACTGAACTACAGGCCAGTGTCCTTGACTTGTATACCATGCAAGGTGATGGAGAAGATCGTGAGAAAAAACCTAGTAACACATTTGGAGAGAAGGGACTTCGTGGCAAATCGCTAACATGGGTTCAGGGAGGGTAAATCTTGCCTTACAGGCTTGACAGAATTCTACGATCAGGTGACAAAGATTAAGCAAGAAAGAGAGGGCTGGGCGGACTGCATTTTCTTGGATTGTAGGAAAGCCTTTGACACAGTACCGCATAAGAGGTTGGTACATAAGCTGGAGAGACAGGCAGGTGTAGCTGGTAAGGTGCTCCAGTGGATAAGGGAGTACCTAAGCAATAGGAAGCAGAGAGTTACGGTGAGGGGTGAGACCTCCGATTGGCGTGAAGTCACCAGTGGAGTCCCACAGGGCTCTGTACTCGGTCCTATCTTGTTTCTGATATATGTAAATGATCTCCCGGAGGATATAGATTCATTTCTCTCAATGTTTGCGGACTATGCTAATATTATGAGAAGGATTAAAACAGAAGAGGACTGTTTGAGGCTTCAAGATGACCTAGACAAACTGAAGGAATGGTTGAACAAACGGTTGTTAGAGTTTAACCCAACCAAATGTAATGTAATGAAGATAGGTGTAGGGAGCAGGAGGCCAGATACAAGGTATCATCTGGGAGAGGGAATTCTTCAGGAGCCAGAGAAAGAAAAAGACTTGGGGGTTGATATCACGCCAGACCTGTCTCCTGCAGCACATATCAAGAGGATAACATCAGCGGCATATGCCAGGCTGGCCAACTTACGAACGGCATTCAGAAACTTGTGTAAAGAATCATTCAGAACTTTGTATACCACATATGTCAGGCCAATCCTGGAGTATGCAGCCCCAGCATGGAGTCCATATCTAGTCAAGGATAAGACTAAACTGGAAAAGGTTCAAAGGTTTGCTACCAGACTAGTTCCAGAGCTGAGAGGCATGAGGTACGAGGAGAGACTACGGGAATTAAACCTCAATTCGCTGGAAGACAGAAGAGTTAGGGGGGACATGATCACCACATTCAAGATTCTAAAGGGAATTGATAGGGTAGATAAAGACCAGCGATTTAACACAGGGGGCACACGCACAAGGGGACACAGGTGGAAACTGAGTGCCCAAATGAGCCACAGAGATATTAGATATACACAGAGCCACAGAAAGAACTTTTTTAGTGTCAGAGTGGTTGACAAATGGAATGCATTAGGAAGTGATGTGGCGGAGGCTGACTCCATACACAGTTTCAAGTGAAGATATGATAGAGCCCAATAGGCTCAGGAATCTGTACACCTGTTGATTGACGGTTGAGAGGCGGGACCAAAGAGACAGAGCTCAACCCCGCAAACACAACTAGGTGAGTTCACACACACACACACACACACACACACACACACACACACACACACACACACACACACAGGGGAATCGACCGGGTAAACAAGGACGAACTTTTCAACACTGGTGGGACGCGAACAAGGGGACACAGGTGGAAGCTGAGTACCCAAATGAGCCACAGAGACGTTAGAAAGAACTTTTTCAGTGTCAGAGTAGTTAGCAAATGGAATGCATTAGGAAGTGATGTGGTGGAGGCTGACTCCATTCACAGTTTCAAATGTAGATATGATAGAGCCCAATAGGCTCAGGAATCTGTACACCAGTTGATTGACGGTTGAGAGGCGGGACCAAAGAGCCAGAGCTCAACCCCCGCAAGCACAATTAGGTGAGTACAATTAGGTGAATTAGGTGAGTACACACACACACACACACACACACACACACACACACACACACACACATATGTGTATGTAATCCCTGTGTAAATGATGTAGTTAAGTATTCAGAGCAGGAAGCTACGTTAATAGGGTAACAAAATTAAGATTCAATTAAGTATTCAGAGAAAAGCACCTATTGGAGCTGCACGTAAGAAAAGCTGTTGGCCGGACGGAATCTCACCATGGGTATTGAAAGAGTGTGCAGGAGCACTTTGTTTGCCACTCTCCTTAGTGTATAAGTCTGTACAGGGTATGATGGACTATGTCACCCAAAAATGTCAGGAGGCTGTAAGCAGGTTTATACCAGCCCGACAGGAAAAAACAGAGAAGCAAAGGAAGAATCCGTGGTTTAATAGGGAATGTATGAAAGCAAAGGAGCTGAACAAAAGGGCATGGAGGAACTTCCGTAATAACAGAACACCAGAAAGTAGAGAGAGATACCAGAGAACCAGGAACGAGTATGTCAGTGTGAGAAGAGCAGCTGAGAAAAGGTATGAAAATGATATAGCTAATAAAGCCAAGACCGAACCAAAGCTACTACACAGTCACATCAGGAGGAAGACAACAGTGAAGGAACAGGTGATGAAACTTGGGGTGGGCGAGGACAGGTACACAGAGAATGACAAAGAGGTGTGTGAAGAACTCAACAAAAGGTTCCAGGAGGTCTTTACAATAGAACAGGGACATATCACGGCGCTAGAAGAGGTGGCAGCAAACCAGGTGACCTTGGATAGGTTCGAAATTACAAGAGATGAGGTCAAGAAGCACCTATTGGAGCTGGATGTGAGAAAAGCTGTTGGGCCAGATGGAATCTCACCATGGGTATTGAAAGAGTGTACAGGAGCACTTTGCTTACCACTCTCCATAGTGTATAGTAGGTCACTGGAAACAGGGGACCTACCAGAAATATGGAAGACTGCTAATGTAGTACCAATATTCAAAAAGGGTGACAGACAAGAGGCACTGAACTACAGGCCAGTGTCCTTAACTTGTATACCATGCAAGGTGATGGAGAAGATTGTTAGAAAAAAACCTAGTAACACATCTGGAGAGAAGAGACTTCGTGACAACCCATCAACATGGGTTCAGGGAGGGTAAATCTTGCCTTACAGGCTTGATAGAATTCTACGATCAGGTGACAAAGATTAAGCAAGAAAGAGAAGGGTGGGCGGACTGCATTTTTTTGGACTGTCGGAAAGCCTTTGACACAGTACCCAATAAAAGGTAGATGCATAAGCTGGAGAAACAGGCCGGAGTAACTGGTAGGGCGCTCCAGTGGATAAGGGAGTACCTAAGCAATAGGAAGCAGAGAGTTACAGTGAGGTTTAAAATTGTGTTATGTGTGTTTAAAGAACACAATAAAGTAGCCGTCACAACTGCAAGAAAAATGACAGGTTGGATAACAAGAACTTTCCACACTAGAGATGCTATACCGATGATGATACTTTTCAAAACGCTTGTGCTCTCTAGAGTAGAGTACTGCTGCACAATGACAGCACCTTTCAAAGCTGGAGAAATTGCTGACCTGGAGAGCGTGCAGAGATCATTTACTGCTAGAATCCACTCAGTAAAACATCTAAACTACTGGGACCGACTAAAGAGCCTAAAACTGTACTCCCTTGAGCGCAGGCAGGAGAGGTACATAATAATTTACACGTGGAAAATATTAGAGGGGCTGGTCCCAAACCTGCACACAGAAATAACATCACATGAGACCAGAAGACATGGCAGGATGTGCAGAATACCCCCGTTGAAAAACAGAGGTGCAACTGGTACTCTGAGAGAGAACTCTATTAACATCAGAGGCCCGAGACTGTTCAACACGCTTCCACTACACATAAGGGGCATAACTGGCCGACCCCTCACAGTGTTCAAGAGAGAACTGGATAAGCACCTCCAAAGGATACCTGATCAGCCAGGCTGTGACTCATACGTCAGGCTGCGAGCAGCCGCGTCCAACAGCCAATTTGATCAGTCCGGCAACCAGGAGGCCTGGTCGACTACCGGGCCGCGGGGACGCTAAGCCCCGGAAGCACCTCAAGGTAACCTCAAGGTAAGGAGGGGTGAGACCTCAGACTGGCGTGATGTCACCAGTGGAGTCCCACAGGGCTCTCTACTTGGACCTATCCTGTTTCTGATATTCGTTAATGATCTCCCAGAGGGGTATAGACTCTTTCCTCTCAATGTTTGCTGACGACGCCAAAATTATGAGAAGGATTAAGACAGAGGAGGACAGCTTGAGGCTTCAAGAAGACCTGGACAAGCTGCAGGAATGGTCGAACAAATGGCTGTTAGAGTTTAACCCAAGCAAATGTAATGTAATGAAGATAGGGGTAGGAAGCAGGAGACCAGATACAAAGTACATTTTGGGAGATAAATTACTTCAAGAGTCAGAGAGAGAGAAAAACCTGGGGGTTGATATCACGCCAGACCTGTCCCCTGAAGCTCATATCAAGAGGATAACATCAGCAGCATATGCCAGAATGGCTAACATAAGAACGGCCTTAAGAAACTTGTGTAAGGAATCTTTCAGAACATTATATACCACATATGTCAGACCAATCCTGGAGTATGCGGCTGCAGCATGGAGTCCATATCTAGTCAAGCATAAGACTAAACTAGAGAAGGTTCAAAGGCTTGCCACCAGAATACTACCCGAGCGGAGAGGTATGAGCTACGAGGAGAGACTACGGGAGTTAAACCTCATGTCGCTGGAAGACAAGAGTTAGGGGGGGACATGATCACCACATACAAGATTCTCAAAGGAATTGATATGGTAGATAAGGATATGCTATTTAACCCCAGGGGCACACGCACTATGGGACACAGGTGGAAATTGAGTGCCCAAATGAGCCACAGAGATATTAGAAAGACCTTTTTTAGTGTCAGAGTGGTTGACAAATAGAATGCATTAGGAGGTGATGTGGTGGAGGCTGACTCCATACACAATTTCAAGTATAGATATGATAGAGCCAAGTAGGCTCAGGAACCTGTACACCAGTTAATTGACAGTTGAGAGGCGGGACCAAAGAGCCAGAGCTCAACTCCCGCAAGCACAAATAGGTGAGTACAAACTGGTGAGTACACACACACACACACACACACACACACACACACACACACACACACACACACACACACACAAGTGTGAACTGGCAAGAAAGCCAGCAAAAAGCAAGTGAACTGGCAGAAAGGGCACAAGAAGAAAACCCTGATGTAATAGGACTCACGGAAACAAACTTGTCAGGAGTCATAACAGATGCTGTGTTTCCAAAGGACTACTTTATAGTAAGGAAAGAGAGGGAAGGGAGAGGAGGTGGAGGAGTGGCTCTGCTGATAAGGAAGGACTGGAGTTTTGATGAGATGGAAATTCTGAACTGTGACGGATTAAGAGATTATATAACAGGAACTATAATAATAATAGAGACAGTCATTTACAACCCTCCCCTAAATGACAGAAGACCTAGACAGGAGTTTGATAGGAACAACATGGCAACCATTAATATAATAGAGAGAACAGCTTCAGTAGCCTGCAGGAATGGCTCAAGACTCTTAACAATGGGCGATTTATACCATGGAAAACTAGACTGGGAAAATGGGGATCCACATGGTGGTGCAGATACGTGAGGAGCTAAACTCTTGGAAGTGGCATCAAGGAACTTTCTGAGCCAGCATGTCAAGGAACCCACAAGAGTGAGTGAGAGGCAATGATGAACCAGCTAGACTTGATATTCACACTGAATGAGTCAGAAATAAGGGAAGTCAAAGTTGAAGCCCCCATAGGAATGAGTGACGACAGTGTACTGACTTTTGAGTACTTGGTGGAAGTAGGGATAACCTATCCAAGGATGGGAGTGGAGGGGAAAAGACTAAATTACCGAAGAGGAAAATATGACGAGATGAGGAACTTCCTCGGGGAATACCATGGGAAACAGAACTTAGAGGCAAGAATGTGCAGGACATGATGGATTTTGTCACCCAGAAGTGCCAGGAAGCTGCAGACAGGTTTATCCCCGTCCAAAAGGAGAAAAACGAAAAACAACAGAAAAACCAATGGTTTACCCAGGAATGCAAGATATCAAAGCAACTGAGTAAAAGAACATGGAGAAACTACAGAAATAACAGAACACTGGAGAGCAGGGAGAGATACCAGAGGGCCAGAAATGAGTACATCAGAGTGAGGAGGGAAGCAAAGAGACAGTTTGAAAATGACATAGCGAGTAAAGCCAAGACCCAACCAAAGCTGCTCCACAGCCACATCAGGAGGAAAACAGCAGTGAAGGAACAGGTGATGAAACTGTGAAAAGGGGAGAACAGATACACAGAGAATGACAAGGAGGTGTGTGAAGAACTCAACAAGAGATTCCAGGAGGTCTTCACAATAGAACAAGGAGAAGCCCCTGCATTAAATGAGGAGAAGGCAAACCAAGCAACCTTGGAGGAATTGGACATCACCAGTGATGAGGTCAAAAGGTGTCTGCTGGAGCTGGATGTGACAAAGGCTGTTGGGCCTGACAGAATCTCACCATGGATACTAAAGGAAGGTGCAGAAGCACTAAGTGTGCCACTCTCTATGGTGTATAACAGATCACTGGAAACAGGAGACTTACCAGAAAGTTGGAAGACAGCTAACGTAGTCCCAATATACAAGAAAGGTGACAGGCAAGAGGCACTGAACTACAGGCCAGTTTCCCTAACTTGTATACCATGCAAGGTGATGGAGAAGATCGTGAGGAAAAGTCTCGTAGAGCATCTGGAGGGAAATAACTTTGTAACGCACCACCAACATGGGTTCAAGGATGGTAAATCGTGCCCCACAGTATTAATAGAATTCTATGACCAGGCAACGAAAATTAGGCAGGAAAGAGAAGGGTGGGCCGACTGCATTTTCCTGGACTGCCAGAAAGCTTTTGATACATTACCCCATAAAAGTCTGTTAAAAATGTTAGAGCAACATGCAGGAGTAAAAGGGAAGGTGTTCCAGTGGATAAGGGAGTACTTAAGCAACAGGAAACAGCGAGTAACAGTGAGGAGGGAGACATCAGAGTGGCGAGATGACACCAGCGGAGTCCCACAGGGCTCAGTACTTGGACCCATCCTGTTTCTAATATATGTAAACGATCTTCCGGAGGGTATAGACTTGTTCCTCTCAATGTTTGCTGATGATGCAAAAATTTTGAGAAGAATCAAGACAGATAAAGATAGACAGAGACTACAGGATGACCTGGATAAACTGGAAAAATGGTCTAGAAATTGTCTGCTAAAGTTCAACTCAGGAAAGTGTAAGGTAATAAAATTAGGCGAAGGGAGCAGGAGGCTGAACACAAGGTACCATCTGGGAGGTGAAATCCTGCAAGAGTCAAATAGAGAGAAGGATCTGGGGGTTGATATCACACCGAACCTGTCCCCAGAGGCCCACATCAAAAGAATATCATCAGCGGCATATGCTAGACTGGCCAACATAAGAAGTGCCTTTAGAAACTTGTATAAGGAATCGTTCAGGACCCGGTATATCACCTTTGAAAGACCAATCCTGGAGTATGCAGCTCCAGCCTGGAGTCCATACCTAGTTAAACACAAAACAAAGTTAGAGAAGATTCAGCGCTATGCCACCAGGCTCGTCCCGGTACTGAGAGGAATGAGCTACGAGGAAAGGCTAAAGGAGCTGAACCTTACATCCCTGGAAAACAGAAGAGTAAGGGGAGACTTAATAACCACCTACAAAATTCTCAGGGAAATTGACAGGGTGGACAAAGACAAACTCTTCAGCACGGGTGGAACACGAACAAGGGGACACAGGAGTAAGTTAGTTTCCAGATGTGTCACAGAGACGTTAGAAGGAATTTTTTCAGTGTCAGAGTAGTTAATAAATTGAATGCACTAGGAAGTGATGTGATGGAGGCTGACTCCATACACAGTTTCATATGAATATATGATAGAGCACAGTAGGCTCAGAAATCTGTACACCAGTTGATTGACAGTTGAGAGGCGGGACCAAAGAGCCAAAGCTCAACTTCCCCAAGCACAATTAGGTGAGTACAATTAGGTGAGTACTTGGACACAGCCACTTAGACTCAGCCAATTGGACACAACCACTTGGACACAGTCACTTGGATACAGCCACTTGGACACAGTCACTTGGACTCAGTCACTTGGATACAGTCACTTGGACACAACCACTTGGACACAGTCACATGGACACAGTCACTATGACACAACCACTTGGAAACAGTCACTTGGGCACAGCCACTAAGACACAGTCACTTGGACACAGTCACTTGGATGCAGTCACTTTGACAAAAGCACTTGGACACAACCACTTATAAACAGGCACTTGGACATAACCACTTTGACACAGCTTCTTGGACACAGCCACTTCGACACAGCCATATTAACACAGCACCTGGACACAGCTACTTGGACACTATTACTTGGACACGGCACTTAGACACAGCCACTTGAACACAACCACTTGGACACAGCCTCTTGGGCATAACCACTTGGAAACAACAACTTGGACGCAGCCACTTAGACACAGCCTTTTGGGCAAAACCACTTAGACACTGTTACTTGGAATCGGCACTTGGACACAGCCTCTTGGGCACAACCACTTGGACACAGGCACTTGCACACAGTCACATGTACACAGCCACTTCGACACAGTCACTTGGACACAACCAGTTGGACACAGTCACTTGGACACAACCACTTGAACACAATCACTTGGATACAGCAATTTGGATACAACCACTTGGACACAGTCAGTTGGGCACAACCATTTGGACACAGCTATTTGGACACAGTCACTTGGACACAGTCAGTTGGGCGCACAACCATTTGGACACAGCTATTTGGGCACAGTCACTTGGACACAGTCACTTGGACACAGCCAAATGGACACAGTCACTTGGACACAACCACTTGAACACAACCACTTGGATACAGTAACTTGGACACAACCACTTGGACACATCTACTTGGACACAGTCACTTGGACACAGTCACTTGGACACAGCCACTTGGACACAGCTACTAGGACACAACCACTTGGACACAGTCACTTAGACACAGGCACTTGGACACAGCCTCTTGGGCATAACCACTTGGAAACAACAACTTGGACGCAGCCACTTAGACACAGCCTTTTGGGCAAAACCACTTAGACACTGTTACTTGGAATCGGCACTTGGACGCAGCCTCTTGGGCACAACCACTTGGACACAGGCACTTGCACACAGTCACATGTACACAGCCACTTCGACACAGTCACTTGGACACAACCAGTTGGACACAGTCACTTGGACACAACCACTTGAACACAATCACTTGGATACAGCAATTTGGATACAACCACTTGGACACAGTCAGTTGGGCACAACCATTTGGACACAGCTATTTGGACACAGTCACTTGGACACAGTCAGTTGGGCACAACCATTTGGACACAGCTATTTGGACACAGTCACTTGGACACAGTCACTTGGACACAGCCACATGGACACAGTCACTTGGACACAACCACTTGAACACAACCACTTGGACACAGTAACTTGGACACAACCACTTGGACACATCTACTTGGACACAGTCACTTGGACACAGTCACTTGGACACAGCCACTTGGACACAGCTACTAGGACACAACCACTTGGACACAGTCACTTAGACACAGGCACTTGGACACAGCCTCTTGGGCATAACCACTTGGAAACAACAACTTGGACACTGCCACGTGGACACAGTCACTTGGACACAGCCACTTGGACACAACCACTTGGACACAAACACTTGGACACAGTCACTTGGACACAACAACTTATAAACAGGCACTTGGACACAACCACTTATAAACAGGCACTTGGACACAACCACTTGGACACAGCCTCTTGGACACAGCCACTTATAGACAGGCACATAAGCACAACCACTTGGACACAGCTACTTGGACACAGTCACTTGGACACAGCCACTTGCGCACAACCACTTGGACACAGCCACATGGTCACAGCCACATAGACACAGCGACATGGACACAGTCACTTGGACACAACCACTTGAATGCAATCACTTGGACACAGCCACTTGGACACAGCCTCTTGTATAGAGTCACGTGGACACTGCCACTTGGACACAGTCACTTGGACTAACCTGCTTCGACACAGTCACTTAGACACAACCTCTTGACCACAGTCACTTGGGCACAGCCACTTGGATTCAGCCAATTGAACACGGTCATATATACACAACATGTTGAACACATTCACTTGGACACAACCACTTGGACACAACCACTTTGACACAACCATTTGAACACAGTGACATGGACACTGCCACTTGGACACAGCCACTTATAAACAGGTACTTTGACACAACCACTTGGATACAGCTACCTGGAAACAGCCACTTGGACTCACCCACTTGCGCTCAACCACTTGGACACAACCACGTAGACACAGCCACTTGGACACAGCCCCTTGCGCACAAAAATTTATACACAGGCACTTGGACACAGCCATTTGGACACAGCTACTTGGACACAGCCACTTGGACACAGTCACTTGGACACGGCACTTGGAAACAGCGACTTGGACAAAGCCACTTGGACACAATCACGTGGACACAACCACTTGGGCACAGCCTCTTGGATAAAGTCTCTTGGACACAGCCACTTGGGCACAGTCACTTAGACTCAGCCACTTCGACACAGTCACTTGGACACAACCACTTTGACACAGCCACTTGGACGCAGCCTCTTGGACTCATGCACTTGAACACGGTCACTTGCACACAGCAACTTGGACGTAGCCATTTGGACACAACCACTTAGACACAGCCACTTGGACATTGCCAGTTGGACACAGTCACTTGAACACAGCCACTTGGGCGCAGCCACTTGGACACAGCCACTTGAACACAGCCACTTGGTCACAGCCACTTGGACGCAGCCACTTGGACACAGCCACTTGAACACAGCCACTTGGGCTCAGCCACTTCGACGTAGTCACTTGGACATAACCACTTGGATACAGTCCCTTGGACACAGGTACTTGCACACAGTCACATGGACACTGTCACTTGGACACATTCACTTGGACACAACCAATTGGACACAATCACTTGGACACCACCACTTGGACACAACCACTTGGACACACACCCACTTGGACACAGCCACTTGGACTCAGCCACTTGGACACAACCACTTGGAAACAGTCCCTAGGACACAACCACTTGGACACAGCCACTTGGACTCAGCCACTTGGACACAACCACTTGGAAACAGTCCCTAGGACACAACCACTTGGACACAGCCACTTGGACACAGTCACTTGGATACAGTCACATGACACAGCCACTTGGACACAGCCAGTTGGACACAACCTCTTGGACACAGTCACTTGGACACAGCTACTTGGATACAGCCACTTGGACACAGCCACTTGGACACAGCCACATGGATACAGCCACTTGGACACAGCCACTTGGGCAAAACCACTTGGACACAGTCATTTGGACACATCCACTTGGGTGCAGCCACGTGGACACAGGCACTTGGACACAGACACTTGGACTCAGTCACGTGGACACAACCACTTCGACACAGCTACTTGGATACAGTAACTTGGACACAGCAAATTGGACACTGGCACTTGAACACAGCCACTCGGACACAACCACTTGGACTGAACCACTTGGACATAGTTACTTGGTCACAGCCACTTGGACACAACCACATGGACACAGAGACTTGGACACAGTCAATTGGACACAACCACTTGGACACAACCACTTGGACACAACCACTTGGACACAACCACCAACCAGCCTTTGACACAGTACCCCATAAAAGGCTGTTAAAAAAGTTGGAGCAACAGGCAGGAGTAAAAGGGAAGGTGCTCCAGTGGATAAGGGAATACTTAAGCAACAGGAAACAGCGAGTAACGGTGAGGGGGAAGACATCAGAGTGGCGAGATGTCACCAGCGGAGTCCCACAGGGCTCAGTACTTGGACCCATCCTGTTTCTAATATATGTGAACGATCTTCCAGAGGGTATAGACTCATTCCTCTCGATGTTTGCTGATGATGCAAAAATTATGAGAAGAATCAAGACGGATGAAGATAGACAGAGACTACAGGATGACCTGGATAAACTGCAGGAATGGTCTAGAAAATGGCTGCTGAAGTTCAACTCTGGAAAGTGTAAGGTGATGAAATTAGGCGAAGGGAGCAGGAGGCTGAACACAAGGTATCATCTGGGAGGGGAAATCCTGCAAGAATCAAATAGAGAGAAGGATCTGGGGGTTGATATCACACCGAACCTGTCCAGAGAGGCCCACATCAAAAGAATATCATCAGCGGCATATGCTAGACTAGCCAACATAAGAACTGCCTTCAGAAACTTGTGTAAGGAATCTTTCAGAACCCTGTATACCACTTATGTAAGACCAATCCTGGAGTATGCAGCTCCAGCCTGGAGTCCATGCCTAGTTAAACACAAGACAAAGTTAGAGAAGATTCAGCGGTATGCCACCAGGCTCGTCCCGGAACTGAGAGGATTGAGCTACGAGGAAAGGCTAAAGGAGCTGAACCTCACATCCCTGGAAAACAGAAGAGTAAGGGGAGACATGATAACCACCTACAAAATTCTCAGGGGAATTGACAGGGTGGACAAAGACAAACTCTTCAGCACGGGTGGGACACGAACAAGGGGACACAGGTGGAAACTTAGTACCCAGATGAGCCACAGAGACGTTAGAAAGAATTTTTTCAGTGTCAGAGTAGTTAATAAATGGAATGCACTAGGAAGTGATGTGGTGGAGGCTGACTCCATACACAGTTTCAAATGTAGATATGATAGAGCCCAGTAGGCTCAGGAATCTGTACACCAGTTGATTGACAGTTGAGAGGCGGGACCAAAGAGCCAAAGCTCAACCCCCGCAAGCACAATTAGGTGAGTACAATTAGGTGAGTACTTGGACACAGCCGCTTGGACACAGCCATATAGACAAAGCCACATAAATTAAGTCACTTGGACACAACCAGTTGAAAACAGTCACTTGGACACAGCCACTTAAACACAGTCACTTGGACACACCCTCTTGGACACAGCCTCTTGGACTCATCCACTTGAACACAGGCACTTGAACACAGTCACTTGGACACAGCCACATGGACGCAGCCTCTTGGGCACAATCACTTTGACACAGCTAATTGGACACAGCCACTTCGACACAGCCACTTGGACACAGGCATTTGGACACAGCCACTTGGAAACAACCAATTGGACACAGCTAATTGAACACAGACACTAGGACTTAGCCACTTGGACACATTCACTTGGACACAGCGACTTGGACACAGCCACTTGAACACAGTCCCTTGGACACAGCCACTTGGACGCATCCACTTGAACACAGTCACTTGGAATCAGCAACTTTGGTACAATCACTTGACCACAGTCACTTGGACACAGCCACTTGGACTCAGCCTCTTGGACACAGTAACTTGGAAATAGCAAATTGATGGCTGGCACTTTAACACAGTCACTTGGACACAACCACTTGGACAAAACCACTTGGACTCATCCACATGGATACTGGTACTTGGACACAGTTACTTGGTCACAGCCACTTGGACACAACCACAAGGACACAGAGACTTGGACACAGTCAATTGGACACAACCCCATGGACACAACCACTTGGACAAAAGCACTTGGACACAGCCACATGGACAAAGCCACATGAATAACGTCACTTGGACACAACCACTTGGACACAACCACTTGCACACAGTCACTTGGACACAACCACTTATAAACAGGCACTTGGACACAGCCACTTGGACACAGCTTATTGGGCACAACCACTTGGACACAGCCACTTGGATACAGCCTTTTGGACACAGCTTTTTGGGAACAACCACTTGGACAAAACCACTTGGACACAGCCACTTGGACACAGCCTTCTGGGCACAACATCTTGGACACAGCCACTTGGACTCAGCCACTTGGACACATCCTTTTGGGCACAACCACTTGGACACAACAACGTGGACACAGCCACTTGGACACAGCCACTAATAGTGTTGCATTTGGACACTACCACTTGGACACAAATGCTTGGACACAGTCACTTGGACCCAGCCACATGGACACAGCCACTTGGACACAGCCACTTGGACACAGCCACTTGAACACAGTCCCTTGGACACAGCCACTTGGACGCAGCCTCTTGGACACAGTCACTTGGACGCATCCACTTGAACGCCAGTCACTTGGAATCAGCAACTTTGGCACTACCACTAGACCACAGTCACTTGGCCACAGCCACTTGGACTCAGCCACTTGGACACAGTAACTTGGACGCAGGAAATTGGACACTGGCACTTGGACACAGCCACGTGGACACATCCACATGGATACTGGTTCATGGACACAGTTACTTGGTCACAGCCACTTGGACACAATCACACGGACACAGAGACTTGGACACAGTCAATTGGACGCAACCACATGGACAAAGCCATATAAATAAAGTCACTTGGACGCAGCCACTTGAACACAGTCACTTGGACACATCCACTTGGGTGCAGTTACTTGGACGCAGGCACTTGGAAACAGGCACTTGGACACAGACACTAGGACACAAGCACTGGACTCAGTCACTTAGACAGAGTTACTTGGAGACAGCCAATTGGACTCAACCTCTTGGTGTTACGGACCCGGGCCCAGCGTCGTAGCACGGAGCGGTGAAGACAACGCCATCTGTGGGTCAGCTCCCGAAACCCCCTCCCAATGGACGACGCCATCTAGTGAGGACGAGATATACCGGCCACAGGGGCTGGTTTCCCGTCTTATTGAGCTCGTAACATAGCCGCTGCTGACCTCTGGTGAGGTGACGCTTAGACAGCAACGCCATCTATGTAGTGGATAGGTGGACGTTTGTGTCTAAGCCTGTAAGTGAGGTGCCCTAGAGTGTAACCAGTACTAATGACGTGTCTGATTACAGAGTCGACCTGGGACTGCTTGATTAGACAATGGATCAGACTACCCAAGGCAGCCATAGTATCTCCACGTGTTTGCTGCAGAAGCTGTGAGTCACCCCCCGGATGAACACTGTTGTGTTAGCCTGCCTATGACGTGGCAGAACCAGGAATTGTCGTACCCGGGGGTGACTGGTGGAGAAGACTAGCCACTGCAGGGGGTGTTGTGGTGAGGAGATTGATCAGCGGAATCACACGAGGCTCCTGCCTAGGGCTTGCAACCCTAGTATCGTTCGTGGAGTGGCCTACGCAACAGAGCTGAATGGAACCTGCCAACTACAGGCTGGATTTGTTGTTGAAGGCCTCCACGACGGTGCACCCAGTAGGACTGTGATTTGGCTGGCCTGTGGCCAGGGTAGACTCGCCTAGAGAATCGAAGGATTCATAGTGAGGCCACAAGAAGAGAACCAGGGCTAAGCATCGTTGAGCACCGTGGAGCATCCTGTGTCTTCAGGGGAAGACCATTCTGTACATAAGTGTAGTCATAGCCCCAGCGAGTGACTGTTTATATATTTATTTATTGGTGGTGGTGAATATATATTTAATTTAGTGAATTTGTATCCCTTCCCCTTTAATTTACTTGCGTTACGGAACACACCCTTTGAAAGCCACTACTAACTTAGGGCCGGATACCCAAACTCTAATAACATCAGAGAAGAACCCCAGTTGCGACCCAATAAGGCCGTAACACTTGGACAGTCACTTAGACACAATCACTTGGACACAACCACTTCGACACAGCTACTTGGACACAGTAACTTGGGCACAGCAAAGGGGACACTGGCACTTGGACACAGTCACTTGGACACAACCACTTGGACAGAACCACTTGGACACATCCTCATGGATACAGGTACTTGGTTACAGTCACTTGGACACAGCCACTTGGACACAACCAGTTGAAAACAGTCACTTGGACACAGTATTTTGGACGCAGAAAATTGGACACTGACACTTAGACACAGCCACTTCGCCACAGTCACTAGGACACAAACTCTTGGACAAAACCACTTGGACACAGCGACTTGGACACAGTCACTTGGCCACAGCTACAAGGACACAAATACTTGGACACAACAACTTGGAACCAACCACTTGTACACAGTCACTTGGACACAGCCTCTTGCGCACAACCACTTTGACACAGCTAATTGGACACAGCCACTTCGACACAGGCATTTGCACACAGCCACTAGTAAACAATCACTTAGACACAGCCACTTGGACAAACCAACTTGGACACATTCACTTGAACTCAGTCACGTGGACACAGTCCACGTGGTCACAGGTCACAGTCACGTGGACACAGTCACATGGACACAGTCACTTGGACACAGTCACTTAGACACAGCCACTTGGTCAGAACCACTTCGACACAGTCACTTGGACAGAACCACTTGGACACAGCCAATTGGACACAACCACGTGGACACAGTCTCTTGGACACAGTCACTTGGACACAGTCACTTGGACTCATTCTCTTGGACACAACCACTTGTACACAACCACTTGGACACAGTCACTTGGATACAACCACTTATAAACAGGCACTTGGACACAACCACTTATAAACAGGCACTTGGACACAACCACTTGGACAGAGCCTCTTGGACACAGCCTTTTGGGCACAGCCACTTGGACAAAACTACTTGGACACACTCATTTGAACACAGCCTTTTGGACACAACTACTTGGACACAACCACTTGGACACACACACTTGGACACAGCCTCTTGGGCACAACCACTTTGTCACAGCAAATTGGACACAGCCACTTCGACACAGCCACTTGGACATAGTCATTTGGGCACAGCTATATGGAAACAACGACTGGGACACAGCCACTTAGACACAGCCACTAGGACATAGCCACTTAGACACAGCCACTTAAACATAGTCACGTGGACACAGTCACTTGGACACAGTCACTTGGACACAGTCACTTGAACACAGCCACTTGGACACAGCCACTTGGACACAGCCACCGGGACACCCACTTAGGCACAGCCAATTGGACACAACGACTTGGACACAGTCACTTCGACACAGTCACTTGGACTCAGTCTTTTGGACACAACCACTTGGACACAACCACTTGGACACAGTCACTTGGACACAGCCTTTTGGACTCAGTCTCTTGGACACAACCACTTGGACACAGTCACTTGGACACAGCCTTTTGGGCACAACCACTTGGATACAACCACTTGGGCACAGCCACTTGGACATAGCCACTTGGACACAGTCACTTGAACACAGTCACGAGGATACAATCACTTGGACAAAGTCACGTTGACACAGTCACTTGGACACAGTCACTTGGGCACAGCCACTTGGACACAGCCACTTGGATACAACCACTTCGACAGTCACTTGAACACAGGCACTTGGACACAGCCAATTGGACACAACCACTTGGACACAGTCACTTGGACACAGCTGCTTGGACACAGTCATTTGGACTCAGCCACATGGACACAGCGACTTCGACACAGCCCCTTGGACATATCCACTTGGACACAGCCACTTGAACACAGTTACTTAGACACGCCACTTTGACACTGTCACTTGGACAGAGCCACATGGACACAACCACTTGGAAACAACAACTTGGACACAGTTTTTTGGGCGCAACCACTTGGACACAACCACTAGGACAACGCTTCTTGGGCACAACCACATTGACACAGCGAATTGTACATACCCACTTGAAGACTGACACTTGGGCACCGCCATTTGGAAACAACCACTTGGACACAGCAACTTGGACACAGTCACTTGGACTTAGCCACTTTGACACATTAACGTGGACACAGCCACATGGGCACAACCACTTGGAAACAACCACTTGGAAACAACCACTTGGACGCAGCTGCTTTGACACAGCCTCTTGGACACAATTACTTGGACACAATCACTTGGACACAACTACTTGGACACAGCCTCTTGGATAGAGTCACTTGGACACAGCCACCTTGGCACAGTAACTTCCACAGAGTCACTTGGACATAATTATTTGAACACAGTGACATGGGCACAGCCATTTGGACACAGGCACTTGGGCACAGTAACTTAGACACAGACACTTGGACACAGCCACTTGGACACAACCACTTGGACACAGACACTTGGACACATCAAATAGGACACAGGCACTTGGACACAGTAACTTAGACACAGACACTTGGACACATCACTTGGACACAGCCACTTGGACACAGACACTTGGACACATCAAATAGGGCACAGGCACTTGGACACAGCCACCTGGATAAAACCACTTGGACACAGTCACTTACACACAGCTAATTGGACACAGTCAGTTAGACACAACCATTTCGACACAGTCACTTGGGCACAGTCTTTTGGACACATTAACTTCGACACAACAACTTATAAACAAGCACTTGGACACAGCCACTTACAAACAGACACTTGGAAACAACCACTTGGACACAGTTGCTTGGACACAGTTACTTGGACACAGCCACTTGGACACAGCCCCATGGACACAGCCACTTGCACACGACACTTCGACACAACCACTTTGACACACCCACTTGGATACAGCTGCTTGGACACAGTCACTTGGACACAGCAACATGGACACAGCCAGTTTGACACAGCCACTTGCGCCCAACCACTTGGACACAGCCACCTGGACACGGCACTTGGATACAAACCCTTTGACACATCCACATGGACACAGCTACATGGGCACAACCACCTGGAAACAACAACTTGGCAACAGCCACATGGACACAGCCTCTTGGACACAACCACTTGGACACAATCACTTGGACACAACTACTTGGACACAGCCTCTTGGATAGAGTCACTTGGACACAGCCACCTTGGCACAGTCACTTCGACACAGTCACTTGGACACAACTATTTGAACACAGTGACTTGGGCACAGCTATTTGGACACAGGCACTTGAACACAGCCACTTAGACACAGACACTTGGACACAGCCACTTGGACACAACCACTTGGACACAGTCACTTGGACACAGTAACTTGGACACACCCACTTGGACACATCCACTTCGACACAGCCACTTGGACACAACCACCTGGACACAGTTACTTGGACACACCCACTTTGACCCAACCATTTGGATAGAACTACTTGAACACATCCACATTGACACAGGGACATGGACACAGTCACTTGGATACAGCCACTTGGACACAGACACTTGGACACAGCAAATAGGACACAGGCACTTGGACACAGCCACTTGAACACAACCACTTGGACACAGTCACTTGGACACAGTAACTTGGACACAACCACCTGGACACAGTTACTTGGACACACCCACTTTGACCCAACCATTTGGACAGAACTACTTGGACACATCCACATTGACACAGGGACATGGACACAGACACTTGGACACAACCATTGGGACACAGCCACTTGGACACAGCCACTTAGACACAGTTACTTGGACACGCCACTTGGTCAAAGTCACTTGGACACAACCACTTGGACACAGCCTCTTGGGCACAACCACTTGGACAGAACCACTTCGACACAGTCACTTGGTCACAGCAACTTGGAAACAGCCAATTGGACACAACCACTTCGACACAGTCACTTGGACACAGTCTTTTGGACACAGTCACTTGTACTCAGTCTCTTAAACACAGCCACTTGGACACAACCACTTGGACACAGTCACATGGACCCAGCCACATGGACACAGCTACTTGGACATTGCCACTTGGGCAAAACCACTTGGACACAGGCACTTGTACACAGCCATTTGGACACAGCCAATTGGACACAGCCACTTGGACACAGTTACTTGGACACGCCACTTGGGCACGGTCACTTGGACACAGCTACTTGGACACAGCCATTTGGACACAGCCTCTTGGACACAACAACTTGAAAACAACAACTTGGAGACAGTTACTTGGACACAATCACTTGGACACAGCCACATGGACACAGCCACTTGGACACAGGAACTTGGACACAGCCATTTGGACACAGCCTCTTGGACACAACAACTTGAAAACAACAACTTGGACACAGCTACTTGGACACAATCACTTGGACACAGCCAATTGGACACAGCCACTTGGAAACAGTTACTTGGACACGCCACTTGGGCACGGTCACTTGGACACAGCTACTTGGACACAGCCATTTGGACACAGCCTCTTGGACACAACAACTTGAAAACAACAACTTGGACACAGTTACTTGAACACAATCACGTGGACACAGTCACTTGGACACAGCCACTTGTGCACAACCACTTGGACACAGGAACTTGGACACAGGCGATTGCACACAGCCATTTGGACACAGTCACTTGGGCACAGTCATTTGGACACACCCACTTGGACACAGCCACTTAGACACAGCCACTTGGACACAACCACCTGGACACAGTTGCTTGGACTCAACCACTTAGACCCAGCCACTTGGACACAGTCACTTGGACGCATCCACTTGAACGCCAGTCACTTGGAATCAGCAACTTTGGCACTACCACTAGACCACAGTCACTTGAGCACAGCCACTTGGACTCAGCCACTTGGACTCAGCCACTTAGACACATTCACATGGATACTGGTACATGGACACAGTTACTTGGTCACAGCCACTTGGACACAATCACATGGACACAGAGACTTGGACATAGTCAATTGGACGCAACCACATGGACAAAGCCATATAAATAAAGTCACTTGGACGCAGCCACTTGAACACAGTCACTTGGACACATCCACTTGGGTGCAGTTACTTGGACGCAGGCACTTGGAAACAGGCACTTGGACACAGACACTAGGACACAAGCACTGGACTCAGTCACTTAGACAGAGTTACTTGGAGACAGCCACTTGGACTCAACCTCTTGGACAGTCGTTAGATACAATCACTTGGACACAACCACTTCGACACAGCTACTTGGACACAGTAACTTGAGCACAGCAAAGGGGACACTGGCACTTGGCCTCAGCTACAAGGACACAAATACTTAGACACAACCACTTGGAACTATCCACTTGTACACAGTCACTTGGACAAAGCGTCTTGCACACAACCACTTTGACACAGCTAATTGGACACAGCCACTTCGACACAGGCATTTGCACACAGCTACTAGTAAACAATCACTTGGACAAAGCCACTTGGACAAAGCTACTTAAACACAGTCACTTGAACTCAGTCACGTGGACGCAGTTCACGTGGTCACAGGTCACAGTCACGTGGACACAGTCACTTAAACACAGCCACTTGGATACAGCAACTTGGACATATTCACTTGGACACAGCCACTTCGACACAGTCGCTTGGACACAACCACTTCGACACAGTCACTTGGACAGAACCACTTGGACACAGCCAATTGGACACAACCACGTGGACACAGTCACTTGGACACAGTCACTTGGACACAGTCACTTGGACTCATTCTCTTGGACACAACCACTTGTACACAACCACTTGGACACAGTCACTTGGATACAACCACTTATAAACAGGCACTTGGACACAACCACTTGGACACAGCCACTTGGACACAGCCTTTTGGGCACAACCACTTGGACAAAACCACTTGGACACACTCATTTGAACACAGCTTTTTGGACACAATCCCTTGGACACAACCAGTTGGACACAGCCACTTGGACACAGCCTCTTGAGCACAACCACTTTCACAAAGCTAATTGGACACAGACACTTCGACACAGCCACTTGGACACAGTCATTTGGACACAGCCATATGGAAACAACCACTGGGACACAGCCACTTAGACACAGCCACTAGGACATAGGCACTTAGACACAGTCACTTAAACACAGTCACGTGGACACAGTCACTTGGACACAGCCACTTGGACACAGCCACTTGGACACAGCCACTTAGACACAGCCAATTGGACACAAATACTTGGACACAGTCACTTGGACACAGTCACTTGGACACAGTCACTTGGACTCAGTCTTTTGGACACAACCACTTGGACACAACCACTTGGACACAGTCACTTGGACACAGCCTTTTGGGCACAACCACTTGGACAAAACTACTTGGACACACTCACTTGAACACAGCCTTTTGGGAACAACCACTTGGACACAACCACTTGGACACAGCCACATGGACACAGGTATTTGGACACAGACACTTGGAAACAACCACTTGGATACAACCACTTGGGCACAGCCACTTGGGCATAGTCACTTGGACACAGTCACGAGGATACAGTCATTTGGACAAAGTCACGTGGACACAGTCACTTGGGCACAGTCACTTGGATACAACCACTTGGGCACAGTCACTTGGACAAAGTCACGTGGACACAGCCACTTGGACACAGTCACTTGGACTCAGTCTCTTGGACACAACCTCTTGGACACAATCACTTGGACACAGTCACTTGGACACAACTTTTTGGGAACAACCACTTGGACACAGCCACTTATAATGAGGCACTTGGACACAGTCACTTGGACACAGCTGCTTGGACACAGTCATTTGGACTCAGCCACATGGACACAGCGACTTCGACACAGCCCCTTGGACATATCCACTTGGACACAGCCACTTGAACACAGTTACTTAGACACGCCACTTTGACACTGTCACTTGGACAGAGCCACATGGACACAACCAATTGGAAACAACAACTTGGACACAGTTTTTTGGGCGCAACCACTTGGACAGAACCACTAGGACAACGCTTCTTGGGCACAACCACATTGACACAGCGAATTGTACATACCCACTTGAAGACTGACACTTGGGCACCGCCATTTGGAAACAACCACTTGGACACAGCAACTTGGACACAGTCACTTGGAAACAACCACTTGGAAACAACCACTTGGACGCAGCTGCTTTGACACAGCCTCTTGGACACAATTACTTGGACACAATCACTTGGACACAACTACTTGGACACAGCCTCTTGGATAGAGTCACTTGGACACAGCCACCTTGGCACAGTAACTTCCACAGAGTCACTTGGACATAATCATTTGAACACAGTGACATGGGCACAGCCATTTGGACACAGGCACTTGGGCACAGTAACTTAGACACAGACACTTGGACACAGACACTTGGACACAGCCACTTGGACACAACCACTTGGACACAACCACTTGGACACAGTAACTTGGACACATCCACTTGAACACATCCTCTTGGACACACCCACCTTGACCCAACCATATGGATAGAACCACTTGGACACATCCACATTGACACAGGGACATGGACACAGTCTCCTGTACACAGTCACTTGGACAAAGTTACTTGGTTACAGTCACTTGGACACATCACTTGGACACAGCCACTTGGACACAGACACTTGGACACAGACACTTGGACACATCAAATAGGACACAGGCACTTGGACACAGTAACTTAGACACAGACACTTGGACACATCACTTGGACACAGCCACTTGGACACAGACACTTGGACATATCAAATAGGACACAGGCACTTGGGCACAGCCACCTGGACAAAACCACTTGGACACAGTCACTTACACACAGCTAATTGGACACAGCCAATTAGACACAACCATTTCGACACAGTCACTTGGGCACAGTCTTTTGGACACAGTCACTTGGACTCAGTCTCTTGGACACATTAACTTCGACACAACAACTTATAAACAAGCACTTGGACACAGCCACTTATAAACAGACACTTGGAAACAACCACTTGGACACAGCTGCTTGGACACAGTTACTTGGACACAGCCACATGGACACAGCCCCTTGGACACAGCCACTTGCGCACGACACTTTGACACACCCACTTGGATACAGCCAGTTTCACACAGCCACTTGCGCCCAACTACTTGGACACAGTGACTTGGGCACAGCCATTTGGACACAGGCACTTGAACACAGCCACTTAGACACAGCCACTTGGACACAGCCACTTGAACACAACCACTTGGACACAGTCACTTGGACACAGGCACTTGGACACAACCATTGGGACACAGCCACTTGGACACAGCCACTTAGACACAGTTACTTGGACACGCCACTTGGTCAAAGTCACTTGGACACAGCCACTTGGACACAACCACTTGGACACAGCCTCTTGGGAACAACCACTTGGACAGAACCACTTCGACACAGTCACTTGGTCACAGCAACTTGGAAACAGCCAATTGGACACAACCACTTGGACACAGGAACTTGGACACAGGCGATTGCACACAGCCATTTGGACACAGTCACTT
Organism: Procambarus clarkii; assembly: GCF_040958095.1. Lineage (NCBI taxonomy): Eukaryota > Metazoa > Arthropoda > Malacostraca > Decapoda > Cambaridae > Procambarus > Procambarus clarkii. Next base: position 558,422 of record NW_027189168.1, read on the forward strand.
GGACACGGTCACTTGGACACAGCCACTTGGGCACAGCCACTTTGACATAGGCAATTGGACTCAGCAACTTAGACCCAGTCACTTGGACACAGGCCCTTGGACACAACCACTTGTTCACAATCACTTGGACACAGCCACTTAGACACAACCACTTGGACCCAGCCACTTGGACACAGGCACTTGGACACACCCACTTGGACACAGCCACTTAGATACAACCACTTGGACACAACCACCTGGACACAGTCGCTTGGACTCAACCACTTAGACCCAGCCACTTGGACACAGGCACTTGGACACAGCCACTTGGACACAACCACTTGGACAGAACCACTTGGAAACATCAACATTGACAAAGGGACATGTGCACAGTCACTTGGACACAGTTACTTGGACATAGAAACCTGAACACAACCACTTGGACACAGCCACTTGGACACAAACACATGGACACAGCAAATAGGACATAGGCACTTGGACACAGTCACTGGGACACAACCACTTGGACAGAACCACTTGGACACATCCACATTGACACTGGGACTTGGACACAGCCACTTGGACACAACCACATGGGCACTGGGACTTGGACACAGTCACTTGGACACAACCACTTTGATACAGTTACTTGGAGACAGTCACTTTGATACAGTTTCTTGGAGACAGTCACTTTGTCACAGTCACTTGGCCACAGCCACTTGGACACAACCACTTGGATACAGTCACTTAGAATTAGAAACAGAGCAATACAAAAGATGTACAGTGACCACAACACAGCAGTTGCAACATCAGGATCTGCGGGTTGGTACAAGAATTCAATCAACTACGAACCACTTAGTTTGATGAAAGGGAACAGTAGAGCAACAGAAGTGCACTTACATCGCATCAGGCTTGGATACCCATGTGCATGGGAAATAGGCTTACAGGTTCCGGAAGATGAGAGGAAATGTCAACACTGTGGAGAGATGCCCGACAGACCACTGGAACATTATCTAACACAGTGCACAGTTACAAACCCATTAGGATTTCAACTTAGATTCAACCGAACAGAAGAAGTTGTTAAACACATATGACAAAATCTTACTGAAACGACCATACGAGTAATAAATACTCATACTCCGCCCAAGTAAAACAGAAACAAGCAACACTTAGTGGGCCAGCCAGAGGCTTAGGGCCCGCGCAGGAATATCCCTGCAAAAAAAAAAGTCACTTAGACGCCATCACTTGGACACAGCCACTTGACCACAGTCACTTGGGCACAGCCACTTGGACTCAGCCACTTGGACTCAGCCTCTTGGACACAACCACTTGGACACGATCATTTGGACACAGCCACTTGGGCACAGCCTCTTGGATAGAGTCACTTAGACATAGCCACTTGGGTACAGTCACTTGGACACAGTCACTTGGACACAGCCACTTGGACACAGCGTTTTGGACACAGCCACTTCGACACAGTCACTTGGACACAGCCACTTGGACACAGATACTTGGACACAACCACTTGGACACATTTACTTGGACACAGTCACTTGGACTCAGTTAATTCGACACAATCACTTGAACTCAGTCAATTCGACACAGTCACTTGGACACAACCACTTCCACACAGCCTCTTGAACACAGTCACTTAAACACAGCCACATGGACACAACCACTTGGACACAGTCACTTGGACACGGCACGGCAACCTGTTTTCTTAAAAAGAACGTCGCTTTTGGCCCTTTGCCCGTATAGCCGAATTTGGACGTAATTTGAAATTGAAAAAAAATGAAAATAAATTTGGGATTTTTTTTTCAACAACAGTAAGTTGAGGGTCCTCTGGTAGGTTAGGTGGGCAGGAAATTCTCATAAAGTTTCAAAACGTTATGAAAAACGTTAATTTAAAGTGTCCTCTTATAACCTCTGCGCGTACGCCGGACGACTCAAATAGAAAACGGAACAGAACATCACTTTTGTGAGTAGATTTCATTCCAAATTTGGCCATAGCGCGCATACGAGCCAAAAGTGACGTAATTTTTCAGAGGACGGGTTGCATGGACACAGCCTCTTGGGCACAACCACTTGGAAACAACAACTTGGACACAGCCAATTGGACACAGCCTCTTGGATACAACCACTTGGACACGATCACTTGAACACAGCCACAGTCCATACCTAGTTAAACACACGACAATGCTAGAGAAGATTCAGCGGTATGCCACCAGGCTCGTCCCGGAACTGACAGGAATGAGCTACGAGGAAAGGCTAAAGGAGCTGAACCTCACATCCCTGGAAAACAGAAGAGAAAGGGAAGACATAATAACCACCTTCAAAATTCTCAGGGGAATTGACAGGGTGGACAAAGACAAACTCTTCAGCATGGGTGGGACACGAACAAGGCGACACAGGTGGAAACTTAGTACCCAGATGAACCACAGAGACGTTAGAAAGAATTTTTTCATTGTCAGAGTAGTTAATAAATGGAATGCACTAGGAAGTGATGTGGTGGAAGCTGACTCCTTACAAAGTTTCAAATGTAGCTATGATAGAGCCCAGTAGGCTCAGGAACCTGAACACCAGTTGATTGACAGTTGAGAGGCGGGACCAAAGAGCCAAAGCTAAACCCCCGCATGCACAATTAGGTGAGCAAATAGGTGAGTACAGGCACTTGGACACAACCACTTGGAGAGAACCACTTCGACACATCCACATTGACACAGGGACATGGACACAGTCACTTGAACACAGTCACTTGGACACAGTTAATTGGACACAGAAACTTGGACACAACCACTTGGACACAGCCACTGGGACACAGACACTTGGACACAGCAAATAGGACACAAGCACTTGGACAGAACCACTTGGACACATCCACATCCACATCCACATCCACATGATCTTCCAGATTGAATTGACTCGTTCCTTTCGATGTTTGCTGATGACGCGAAAATTATGAGGAGGATCAGGACGGAGGAGGATAGTATGAGGCTACAAGATGACCTAGACAAACTGAAGGAATGGTCCGACAAATGGCTACTAAAGTTCATCCCAAGTAAATGTAAGGTAATGAAACTAGGAGGAGGAACTAGGAGGCCAGTCTCTGGATACCGAATGGGAAATGAACGCCTTCAAGAAACGGACAGAGAGAAAGATCTGGGAGTTGATATCACGCCAAACCTGTCTCCTGAAGCCCACATCAAAATTAAAACATCAGCGGCCTATGCGAGGCTGGCTAACATCAGAACTGTTTTCAGAAACCTGTGTAAGGAATCCTTCAGAACCTTGTATACCACATATGTAAGGCCAATCCTGGAGTATGCAGCCCCAGCATGGAGCCCGTACCTAGTCAAGTAAAACGAAGCTGGAAAAAGTTCAGAGGTATGCCACTAGGTTAGTCCCAGAACTAAGAGGCATGAGTAATGAGGAAAGACTACGTGAACTTCACCTCACGTCGCTCGAACACAGAAGAGCTAGGAGAGACATGATCATCACATACAAAATTCTCAGGGGAATTGACAGGGTGGACAAGGATGGATTATTTAACACGGGTGGCACACGCACAATGGGACACAGGTGGAAGCTGATTACCCAAAAGAGCCACAGAGACATTATAAAGAACTTTTTCAGTGTCAGAATAGTTAGTAAATGGAATGCACTAGGAAGTGATGTGGTGGAGGCTGACTCCATACACTGTTTCGAAAGTAGATATGACAGAGCCCAGTAGGCTCAGGAATTTGTACATCAGTTGACAGACGGTTGAGAAGCGGGACCAAAGAGCTAGAGCTCAGCCCCCGCAAACACAACTAGGTGAGTACAACTAGGTGAGTACATTGACACAGGGACTTGGACATAGTCATTTGGACATAGGCACTAGAACACAACCACTTGGACACAGTTACTTGGAGACAGCCACTTTCACACAGTCACTTGGCCACAGCCACTTAGACACAACCAAAGCAAACAAAACAAAGCTAACGAAAACTATAACAAACGCAGTGTTTCTACAGGGCTACTATGTAGTGAGGAAAGAGAGAGAAGGGAGAGGAGGAGGTGGTGCAGCTTTGCTACTAAAAGAAGGTTGGAGCTTCGAAGAGATGGTAATTCAGAACTGTAAAGGTTTCAGTGACTACATTTCAGGCACCATAGCAACTGGAGGACAGAAAATTATAGTAGTAGTCATATATAACCCCCCACCGAATGACAGAAGACCCAAACAGGAATATGATAGAAACAACTTGGCCACCATCAATATAATAGAGAGAGCAGCTTCTGTGGCTAGCAGGAACGGATCCAGACTTCTAATCATGGGAGACTTCAACCATGGGAAGATAGATTGGGGGAACAGCGACCCACTTGGAGGCCCAGACACATGGAGAGCTAAGCTGCTGGATGTGGCAACAAGAAACTTTCTAAGTCAACACGTCAAGGGACCGACAAGAATGAGAGGAGGGGATGAACCAGCCTTGCTTGATCTGATATTTACCCTAAATGAATCGGATATAAGGGAAGTTAAGTTGGAAGCCCCATTGGGAATGACTGATCATAGTGTATTGAGCTTTGAGTACCTGGTTGAGCTAGGAATTATCAACCCCAAAAAAAGAACTGGGAAACAAAGGGCTGGCGTACCGAAAGGGAAACTATGAGGAGATGAATAAATTCCTATGGGATATACATTGGGACACAGAACTCGGAACCAAGTCCGTACAAGACATGATGGACTATGTCACCCAAAAATGTCAGGAGGCTGTAAGCAGGTTTATACCAGCCCGACAGGGAAAAACAGAGAAGCAAAGGAAGAATCCGTGGTTTAATAGGGAATGTATGAAAGCAAAGGAGCTGAACAAAAGAGCATGGTGAAACTTTCGTAATAACAGAACACCAGGAAGTAGAGAGAGATATCAGAGAACCAGGAACGAGTATGTTAGTGTGAGAAGAGCAGCTGAGAAAAGGTATGAAAATGATATAGCTAATAAAGCCAAGACCGAACCAAAGCTACTACACAGTCACATCAAGAGGAAGACAACAGTGAAGGAACAGGTGATGAAACTTAGGGTGGGCGAGGACAGGTACACAGAGAATGACAAAGAGGTGTGTGAAGAACTCAACAAAAGGTTCCAGCAAAAGGTTCCACCACATTACTTGGACACAACCATTTGGAAACAACAACTAGGATACATCCACTTGGACGCAGCTACTTAGACACAGTCACTTGGACACAGGCACTTGGACACAGGCACTTGGACGCAGCCACTTGGACAATCACTTAGACACAGCCACTTGAACACAGTCACTTGGACACAACCACTTGGACACAACCAATTGGACACAGTCAGTCACTTGGACACTGTTAAATGGACACAGCAACTTGGACACAGTAACTTGGACACAGCCAATTGGACACTGGCTCTGGGATACAGTCACTTGGACAGAACCACTTGGAGAGAACCACTTGGACATATCCACATTGATACATGTACTTGGACACGGTCACTTGGACACAGCCACTTGGACACAACCACATAGACACAGAGACTTGGACACAGTCAATTGGACACAGCCACTTGGACACAACCACATGGACACAACCACTTGGACACAGCCACATGGATAAAGTCACTTGGACACAGCCACGTGAACATAGTCACTTGGACGCAGCCATTTGAACACAGTTACTTGGACACAGCCACTTGGACGCAGCTTCTTGGAGACATCCACTTGGACACAGCCCCTTGGACACAGCCACTTAGACGCAGCCACTTGGGCACAGCAGCTAGGACACAGAAGCGTGGACACAGTCACTTGAACACAACTCCATGGACACAACCACTTGGACAGAGTCACCTGGACACAACCACTTCAACCACTCCAAGCAACCTTGGAGGAATTTGACCTCACCAGTGATGAGGTCAAAAGGTGTCTGCTGGAGCTGGATGTGACAAAGGCTGTTGGGCCTGACAGAATCTCACCATGGATACTAAAGGAAGGTGCAGAAGCACTAAGTGTGCCACTCTCTATGGTGTATAACAGGTCACTGGAAACAGGAGACTTACCAGAAAGTTGGAAAACAGCTAACGTGGTCCCAATATACAAAAAGGGTGACAGGCAAGAGGCACTGAATTACAGGCCAGTTTCCTTAACTTGTATACCATGCAAGGTGATGGAGAAGATCGTGAGGAAAAGGCTCGTAGAGCATCTGGAGGGAAATAACTTGGAAACGCACCACCAACATGGGTTCAGAGATGGTAAATCGTGCCTCACAGGTTTAATAGAATTTTATGACCAGGCAACGAAAATTAGGCAGGAAAGAGAAGGGTGGGCCGACTGCATTTTCCTGGATTGCCAAAAAGCCTTTGACACAGTACCCCATAAAAGGCTGTTAATAATAATGGAGCAAAAGGCAGGAGTAAAATGGAAGGTGCTCCAGTGGATAAGGGAGTACTTAAGCAACAGGAAACAGCGAGTAACAGTGAGGAGGGAGACATCAGAGTGGCGAGATGTCACCAGCGGAGTCCCACAGAGCTCAGTACTTGAACCCATCCTATTTCTAATATATGTAAACGATCTTCCAGAGGGTATAGACTCATTCCTCTCAATGTTTGATGATGATGCAAAAATTATGAGAAGAATCATGACGGATGAAGATAGACAGAGACTAGAGGATGACCTGGATAAACTGGAGGAATGGTCTAGAAAATGGCTGCTAAAGTTCAACTCAGGAAAGTGAAAGGTAATGAAATTAGGCGAAGGGAACAGGAGACAGAACACAAGGTGTTCTGTCTCTGATCTGGGAAGTGAAATCCTGTAAGAGTCAAATAGAGAGAAAGATCTGGGGGTTGATATTACACCGAACCTGTCCCCAGAGGCCCACATCAAAAGAATATCGTCAGCGGCATATGCTAGACTGGCCAACATAAGAAGTGCCTTTAGAAACTTGTGTAAGGAATTGTTCAGAACCCTGTATACCACTTATGTAAGACCAATCCTGGAGTATGCAGCTCCAGTCTGGAGTCCATACCTAGTTAAACACAGGACTAAGTTAGAGAAGATTCATCGCTATGCCACCCGGCTTGTCCCGGAACTGAGAGGAATGAGCTACAAGGAAAGGCTAAAGGGGCTGAACCTCACATCCCTGGAAAACAGAAGAGTAAAGGGAGACATGATAACCACCTACAAAATTCTCAGGGGAATTGACAGGGTGGACAAACACAAACTCTTCAGCACGGGTGGGACACGAACAAGTTGACACAGGTGGAAACTTAGTACCCAGATGAGTCAGAGAGACGTAAGAAAGATTTTTATCAGTGTCAGAGTAGTTAATAAATGGAATGCAGTAGGAAGTGATGTGGTCTAGACTGACTTCATACACAGTTTCAAATGTAGATATGATAGGGCTCAGTAGGCTCAGCAATCTGTACACCAGTTGATTGACAGTTGAGAGGCGGGACCAAAGAGCCAAAACTCAACCCTTGATTCTTGGAGTACTTGGACACAGCCACTTTGACTCAGCCACTTGGACACAGCCACTTGGATGCAGCCACTTGGACACAACTATTTGGACGCAGCCACTTGGACACAGCCACTTGGGTACAGCCACTTGGACACAGGCACTTGGACACAGCTATTTGGACGCAGCCACTTGGACACAGCCACTTGGATGCAGCCACTTGGACACAACTATTTGGACGCAGCCACTTGGACACAGCCACTTGGGTACAGCTACTTGGACACAGCTATTTGGACGCAGCCACTTGGACACTGCCGCGTATGAAAATGTCAAGACCCACTAGCCTGGAAACACACTTTGCCAATCATTATGCAGATACCCACACCCACGTACAGACTTGCTAAGCGACTCAACGGGTTGCTGACTCCTTACCTTCTTTTGCGTCTCGAGGTCGAATATGTAGTCCAATAGGGTTGCCAACTCCACTTTCCGGGCCATCTCACTTGGTCTGGACATAACGTTACAGTTTATAACCAGATTTAGGAGAGTGATTTGGTTCTTAGTGAGGCTGATTCCACCAAGGTTCAAGAAGCCATCTCTGGGTCGTGGAATCGCCAAAAAAAAATACGGCCAACCTACTCATGAAAAACTCTCCAGACACAAAGCAGAACGCCTTGAAGGAAACCAACGTTGGAAAACAACCAACGTTGTTTTATCAAATCAACCAAATCAACCTAATCAACCAAATCAACCAATCAACTAAATCAAAAAAGGAGGTGATTTGATAAAACAACCATGCCCAAGATTACCATCAAAGTGCCATCGGGGAGGTGGTTCAAATAGCCTCGGCTATCACCTCTTTTTGTACGGTCACTGATGGTCGAGTGGTTAAAGACTCCCTGTACACCAGTTGCATAGTGCTCCTGGCAGTATATATATATATATATATATATATATATATATATATATATATATATATATATATATATATATATATATATATATATATATATATATATATATATATATATATATATATATATATATATATATATATATATATATATATATGCGAACAAGCCTGAATGGTCCCCAGGACTATATGCGAATGAAAACTCACACCCCAGAAGTGACTCGAACCCATACTCCCAGAAGCAACGCAACTGGTAACTACAGGGCGCCTTAATCCGCTTGACCATCACGGCCGTCAAAAGGAAGTGATAGCCGAGGCTATTTGAGCCACTTCCCCGACGGCAACTCGGATGGTAATCTTGGGCATAGCATTTCACCAAATCACCTCATTCTTTGGGGCACACGTGAGGAACACAAATGCGAACAAGCCTGAATGGTCCCCAGGACTATATGCGAATGAAAACTCACACCCCAGAAGTGACTCGAACCCATACTCCCAGAAGCAACGCAACTGGTAACTACAGGGCGCCTTAATCCGCTTGACCATCACGGCCGTCAAAAGGAAGTGATAGCCGAGGCTATTTGAGCCACTTCCCCGACGGCAACTCGGATGGTAATCTTGGGCATAGCATTTCACCAAATCACCTCATTCTTTGGGGCACACGTGAGGAACACAAATGCGAACAAGCCTGAATGGTCCCCAGGACTATATGCGAATGAAAACTCACACCCCAGAAGTGACTCGAACCCATACTCCCAGAAGCAACGCAACTGGTAACTACAGGGCGCCTTAATCCGCTTGACCATCACGGCCGTCAAAAGGAAGTGATAGCCGAGGCTATTTGAGCCACTTCCCCGACGGCAACTCGGATGGTAATCTTGGGCATAGCATTTCACCAAATCACCTCATTCTTTGGGGCACACGTGAGGAACACAAATGCGAACAAGCCTGAATGGTCCCCAGGACTATATGCGAATGAAAACTCACACCCCAGAAGTGACTCGAACCCATACTCCCAGAAGCAACGCAACTGGTAACTACAGGGCGCCTTAATCCGCTTGACCATCACGGCCGTCAAAAGGAAGTGATAGCCGAGGCTATTTGAGCCACTTCCCCGACGGCAACTCGGATGGTAATCTTGGGCATAGCATTTCACCAAATCACCTCATTCTTTGGGGCACACGTGAGGAACACAAATGCGAACAAGCCTGAATGGTCCCCAGGACTATATGCGAATGAAAACTCACACCCCAGAAGTGACTCGAACCCATACTCCCAGAAGCAACGCAACTGGTAACTACAGGGCGCCTTAATCCGCTTGACCATCACGGCCGTCAAAAGGAAGTGATAGCCGAGGCTATTTGAGCCACTTCCCCGACGGCAACTCGGATGGTAATCTTGGGCATAGCATTTCACCAAATCACCTCATTCTTTGGGGCACACGTGAGGAACACAAATGCGAACAAGCCTGAATGGTCCCCAGGACTATATGCGAATGAAAACTCACACCCCAGAAGTGACTCGAACCCATACTCCCAGAAGCAACGCAACTGGTAACTACAGGGCGCCTTAATCCGCTTGACCATCACGGCCGTCAAAAGGAAGTGATAGCCGAGGCTATTTGAGCCACTTCCCCGACGGCAACTCGGATGGTAATCTTGGGCATAGCATTTCACCAAATCACCTCATTCTTTGGGGCACACGTGAGGAACACAAATGCGAACAAGCCTGAATGGTCCCCAGGACTATATGCGAATGAAAACTCACACCCCAGAAGTGACTCGAACCCATACTCCCAGAAGCAACGCAACTGGTAACTACAGGGCGCCTTAATCCGCTTGACCATCACGGCCGTCAAAAGGAAGTGATAGCCGAGGCTATTTGAGCCACTTCCCCGACGGCAACTCGGATGGTAATCTTGGGCATAGCATTTCACCAAATCACCTCATTCTTTGGGGCACACGTGAGGAACACAAATGCGAACAAGCCTGAATGGTCCCCAGGACTATATGCGAATGAAAACTCACACCCCAGAAGTGACTCGAACCCATTAAGCGGATTAAGGCGCCCTGTAGTTACCAGTTGCGTTGCTTCTGGGAGTATGGGTTCGAGTCACTTCTGGGGTGTGAGTTTTCATTCGCATATAGTCCTGGGGACCATTCAGGCTTGTTCGCATTTGTGTTCCTCACGTGTGCCCCAAAGAATGAGGTGATTTGGTGAAATGCTATGCCCAAGATTACCATCCGAGTTGCCGTCGGGGAAGTGGCTCAAATAGCCTCGGCTATCACTTCCTTTTGACGGCCGTGATGGTCAAGCGGATTAAGGCGCCCTGTAGTTACCAGTTGCGTTGCTTCTGTGAGTATGGGTTCGAGTCACTTCTGGGGTGTGAGTTTTCATTCGCATATAGTCCTGGGGACCATTCAGGCTTGTTCGCATTTGTGTTCCTCACGTGTGCCCCAAAGAATGAGGTGATTTGGTGAAATGCTATGCCCAAGATTACCATCCGAGTTGCCGTCGGGGAAGTGGCTCAAATAGCCTCGGCTATCACTTCCTTTTGACGGCCGTGATGGTCAAGCGTATTAAGGCGCCCTGTAGTTACCAGTTGCGTTGCTTCTGGGAGTATGGGTTCGAGTCACTTCTGGGGTGTGAGTTTTCATTCGCATATAGTCCTGGGGACCATTCAGGCTTGTTCGCATTTGTGTTCCTCACGTGTGCCCCAAAGAATAAGGTGATTTGGTGAAATGCTATGCCCAAGATTACCATCCGAGTTGCCGTCGGGGAAGTGGCTCAAATAGCCTCGGCTATCACTTCCTTTTGACGGCCGTGATGGTCAAGCGGATTAAGGCGCCCTGTAGTTACCAGTTGCGTTGCTTCTGGGAGTATGGGTTCGAGTCACTTCTGGGGTGTGAGTTTTCATTCGCATATAGTCCTGGGGACCATTCAGGCTTGTTCGCATTTGTGTTCCTCACGTGTGCCCCAAAGAATGAGGTGATTTGGTGAAATGCTATGCCCAAGATTACCATCCGAGTTGCCGTCGGGGAAGTGGCTCAAATAGCCTCGGCTATCACTTCCTTTTGACGGCCGTGATGGTCAAGCGGATTAAGGCGCCCTGTAGTTACCAGTTGGGTTGCTTCTGGGAGTATGGGTTCGAGTCACTTCTGGGGTGTGAGTTTTCATTCGCATATAGTCCTGGGGACCATTCAGGCTTGTTCGCATTTGTGTTCCTCACGTGTGCCCCAAAGAATGAGGTGATTTGGTGAAATGCTATGCCCAAGATTACCATCCGAGTTGCCGTCGGGGAAGTGGCTCAAATAGCCTCGGCTATCACTTCCTTTTGACGGCCGTGATGGTCAAGCGGATTAAGGCGCCCTGTAGTTACCAGTTGGGTTGCTTCTGGGAGTATGGGTTCGAGTCACTTCTGGGGTGTGAGTTTTCATTCGCATATAGTCCTGGGGACCATTCAGGCTTGTTCGCATTTGTGTTCCTCACGTGTGCCCCAAAGAATGAGGTGATTTGGTGAAATGCTATGCCCAAGATTACCATCCGAGTTGCCGTCGGGGAAGTGGCTCAAATAGCCTCGGCTATCACTTCCTTTTGACGGCCGTGATGGTCAAGCGGATTAAGGCGCCCTGTAGTTACCAGTTGCGTTGCTTCTGGGAGTATGGGTTCGAGTCACTTCTGGGGTGTGAGTTTTCATTCGCATATAGTCCTGGGGACCATTCAGGCTTGTTCGCATTTGTGTTCCTCACGTGTGCCCCAAAGAATGAGGTGATTTGGTGAAATGCTATGCCCAAGATTACCATCCGAGTTGCCGTCGGGGAAGTGGCTCAAATAGCCTCGGCTATCACTTCCTTTTGACGGCCGTGATGGTCAAGCGGATTAAGGCGCCCTGTAGTTACCAGTTGGGTTGCTTCTGGGAGTATGGGTTCGAGTCACTTCTGGGGTGTGAGTTTTCATTCGCATATAGTCCTGGGGACCATTCAGGCTTGTTCGCATTTGTGTTCCTCACGTGTGCCCCAAAGAATGAGGTGATTTGGTGAAATGCTATGCCCAAGATTACCATCCGAGTTGCCGTCGGGGAAGTGGCTCAAATAGCCTCGGCTATCACTTCCTTTTGACGGCCGTGATGGTCAAGCGGATTAAGGCGCCCTGTAGTTACCAGTTGCGTTGCTTCTGGGAGTATGGGTTCGAGTCACTTCTGGGGTGTGAGTTTTCATTCGCATATAGTCCTGGGGACCATTCAGGATTGTTCGCATTTGTGTTCCTCACGTGTGCCCCAAAGAATGAGGTGATTTGGTGAAATGCTATGCCCAAGATTACCATCCGAGTTGCCGTCGGGGAAGTGGCTCAAATAGCCTCGGCTATCACTTCCTTTTGACGGCCGTGATGGTCAAGCGGATTAAGGCGCCCTGTAGTTACCAGTTGCGTTGCTTCTGGGAGTATGGGTTCGAGTCACTTCTGGGGTGTGAGTTTTCATTCGCATATAGTCCTGGGGACCATTCAGGCTTGTTCGCATTTGTGTTCCTCACGTGTGCCCCAAAGAATGAGGTGATTTGGTGAAATGCTATGCCCAAGATTACCATCCGAGTTGCCGTCGGGGAAGTGGCTCAAATAGCCTCGGCTATCACTTCCTTTTGACGGCCGTGATGGTCAAGCGGATTAAGGCGCCCTGTAGTTACCAGTTGCGTTGCTTCTGGGAGTATGGGTTCGAGTCACTTCTGGGGTGTGAGTTTTCATTCATATATATATATATATATATATATATATATATATATATATATATATATATATATATATATATATATATATATATATATATATATATATATATATGCGAACAAGCCTGAACGCTCTCCAGGCATATGTGCAACAAGTTGCATATATGTTGGTCGAGTGGTTAAGGGATCCAGTACATCAGATGCATTGCTTCTGGCAGTATGGGTTCGAGTCACGTCTGGGGTGTGAATTTTCAGTTGCATAAATGCCCGGAGACCGTTTAGGCTTGTTCACATTTCTGTTCCTCACGTGTCACCCAAAGATTGAGGTGATTTGATAAAATACCATGCCCAACATTACCAACAGAGTGCCAACGGGGGGGATGGGAATTAGCCTCGGCTAACACCCTCTTTTCTCCGGTCGTGTTGGTCGAGTGGTTAAGCGATCCTGTACATCAGATGCATTGCTTCTGGCAGTATGGGTTCGAGTCACTTCTGGGGTGTGAGTTTTCAGTTATATATATATATATATATATATATATATATATATATATATATATATATATATATATATATATATATATATATATATATATATATATATATATATATATTAGTATATTTTGGTAGCAATCTTTCTTGTAAACATATTTTGTTCAATATGACCGAAAGGGAAAGATTCTAACACGAATTTTTTTAATATTTCTTGCGTTTTTCTTCGCTGTCAAAGGTAATTGAAAAATTAACTCTCCAAAGTTAATTTTCAAATTTTTATTGATGGTGTGACGCCTAGAAGCATTTCGTAAGAGACTTCTTAAATTTTCAAAGACAAATTTTTATGTACTCTGTTTCATGCTTATATTTGTTTTTGGATGAGGTGATAAGACATAAATATTCTTGTGTGAAGTGATAAAACACGAACCAATGGGTGATCATGAGGTAAAGATAATTTTTCATAGTGAAAACACGAATTATTGTTTATTTTCTTTTCCTGCTTCTGTGTTGGTTCGGGGTCTTGAAGTGGGTAGAATGTAATTATTTGTTAATTGGCTGTTAATTGCTGGTGTTGACTTTTTCATGTGTAGGGCCTCGCTGATGTCGAGTCTCTTGCTGTCGCTGTATCTATCGATAATTTCTGTGTTGCTTGCTAAGATTTCTCTTGTGATAGTCTGGTTGTGTGTGGAGATTATAGGCTCCTTAATGGAGCCTTGTTGTTTGTGTATTGTTAATCGCCTAGAAAGAGATGTTGTTGTCTTGCCTATAAACTAAGTCCCTATGTGGGCATGTGAAAGTATAGACGACGTTAGTTTCTTTCAAGGCGTTCTGTTTGGTGTCTGAAGAGTTCTTCATGAGTAGGTTGGCCGTTTTCTTGTTTTTGCAGTAAATTGTCAATTGTATCTTGTGATTTTTGTCTGTGTCGATAACGTTCCTATTAATAATGTCTTTCAGGTCACTTTCCTCCGTTTTAAGAGCCGTCGAAAAGACGTTCCAGTAAAATAGTCTAATAGGGGGTACAAGTGTTGTGTTAGTTGACTCATCAGAGATTGCATGGCGTTTCACCTTTCTTTTAATGACGTCCTCAACATAACCGTTAGATATGCCATTTTTGAATTAGGACCTGCCTTACCCTATAGAGTTTTTCATCGACCTGCTTCCAATCAGAGCTGTGAGTGAGAGCACGGTCGACGTAAGCGTTGACAACACTCCTCTTTTTACCTGTCTGGGCAGTCACTATTGGCATTAAGGCACATTCCTATGTTCGTTTCCTAAGTGTAGACTGCAGTGTGGAAGTCATTATTCTTTTCCGTGAATGTTACATCTAGAAAAGGCAGCTTCCCATCACTCTCCATCTCGTAAGTGAAACTTAACACCGAATTTTGCTCGAATGTCTGCTTCAGCTGCTGCAGACGTCTGACATCAGGTTGTTGGAAATTTCCAACAATTATTCTCATCCCTAATACAATAGGATGTATTTCCTGTATTAGGCCTCACAATCATTTAATACTCATTTACTAATCCTTAGTACAATGGGATGTATTTCCTGTACTAAGTGTCATAATTAATTAACACCACTAATCCGTAGTCCTTCCACATATCTGTAGATCTAACAGAAGTCTAACCATTAACTTTCCTTTATCAAGGATTATTATTTAGTAATAGGTTACCTATATTTAGTATACAACAGTTTACTAGAATTCCTTTACCCTGCTAGATAGATGTTGTAGTAAATAATATCATAATCTAAAATAATTTTCACCTCCAAAGATTTTCGTTTTATTGTTCAGTCTGCATTAACTGACTTGCACTACGATAATCAAATATTACCACATAATGTATTCAATTATAATATCATCAGTCGTCATAAACACTTCCTTCCCTATTTAACTTTAATTAATGAAAAGCATTTATGCTCGGGCTCCCTACTGGGAGTTGTCGTGCATGCGCGTCCCCCCAGAGGGAAGGAGGACTCTCGCCATATTAGATCTACTGGCAGCAAGGTATACCGAAGCTGTCCTTCTATATCAGACAATAATGCAAGCATCCGTTCATCATCGGGCGTCAGATTGAGGACCCAGCCTTTCAGTATCACGGACACCAGTATCAGCAGGCATTATTCCCTCTTGTATTATTATTGTGAGCTCAATAGATAATATTCATGAAGGTGCCCTGTCGTGACGCTCCAGGCAAAAATATAAACCCCATGTAAGTGCTGTTTCCTCCCCTACAATTATTTAGATATTGCATTTATGTGTGTGAATATTAATCTGGAGTGGAAGTTATGGAAGTTAATTATTGCAGCATGGAGTAACACAACTGAGGAGACGTGTGACTGTTCATATGCTCACGTGTTCCCAGGATCACTATCTCAGAGCTGATTCCAGACTGTTGTAGAGATTGGATTCCAACTATGTTCCTCTGTCACAGCTGAGATTTAATTAGTTCTTATTGTAGATAGTTCTCTCTCAGCTGTGAGAGTCAACACATACTATATTGCATATTGATTACATAATATTTAATCTTTAGCGTGCAGTAGTATTTTTGCATTAGAATTTACTAATCAATATAATCTGTGTGTGTGCATATTATCATCATTATCATGTATACAATTATTATATATGCATCACGTAGACTAAACTCATAGAAGACCTCCCCAAAATGTGTAATGAGAAGATGGTTCTAGTATGTATAGAATATACGGTTCATTGCATAATACAATAATAGAATTTATTGCATTTAATCATAGAGATCCATAAGCCACTGGTTCTCTCATTTAGAATATAATTCTAGTCTTTCGAGCTATCTTAGAAATAATTATTATTTTGCATTCATAGAATTATACATTTAATTAGTATTAAACTAGAGCCAGATTTCCCCTCACAGGTACCTGCATAAGAATGTCATCGACGTACCTGCAGTATATGGCGGGTTTCAAGTCCTTGTCAACTGCGATCCTTTACTCTATGGTACCCATGTAGAAGTTTGCAAACAGGACACCTAGGAGAGAACCCATGGCGACCCCATCTACTTGCTTATACATGTGCCTATCCGGCCTCAAGAAGGGTGCTTCTTTAGTACAGTGTTCGAGTAACTTCCTCAGTATGCTCTCTGTTATGTCTAGAACGGTGCAAGCCAAATCACGATACTCTATGGCCGTCATCATCCTGATTGTTTCGTCCATAGGCACGTTGGTAAACAGCGACTCCACATCCAGAGAGGCTCTTACCCCTGTGCTCCATACTCCCCGTGCACCCCGCAGTAAGTCAACGTCCAGAGAGGCTCTTACCCCTGTGCTCCATACTCCCCGTGCACCCCGCAGTAAGTCAACGTCCAGAGAGGCTCTTACCCCTGTGCTCCATACTCCCCGTGCACCCCGCAGTAAGTCAACGTCCAGAGAGGCTCTTACCCCTGTGCTCCATACTCCCCGTGCACCCCGCAGTAAGTCAACGAATTCCTTTGGAGACTTCAGGATAAAACACAAGGCACATAAGGAGTCAGCAGGCAGTTGAGTCACTTGGCAAGTCTATGTGGCTCTCTCACAGCTCTGGTTGGAAGTATGTCGATGAGGAACTCTGTAGAGTTAATCAGGTCCTAGTCAATAATGTCTTCTCTAATGGTTATGTTGAAGACGTTATTAAATAAAAGGTGACACGTCATGCAATCTCTGAAGAGTCAACTAACACAACACCTGTACCTCCTTTTAGACTGTTTTACAGGAACTTCTTTTCGACGGCTCATAAAACGGTGGAAAGTGTACTGAAAGATATTATTGATAGGAACGTTATACTATTGATAGGAATAATGACCCCACAGACACAAATCAGATGATACAATTAACAATTTACTAAAATCCAAGAAGACGACAAAGCGACTTGTGAAGAACTCTCCAGACACCAAACAGAACACCTTAAAAGTGACCAACGTCGTCTATGCCTTCCCATGCCCACTTGGGGACTGTCAGCTCCAAAGATATCAGTATATAGGCAAGACAACATCTCTCTCTCAAGGCGATTAACAATGAACAAACAACAGGGCTCCATCAAGGAACATATAATCTCCTCCCACAACCAGATCATCACAAGAGAAATCTTAACAAGCAACACAGAAATTATCGACAGATACAACAACAACAGGAGACTCGACATCAGCGAGGCCCTACACATCGGAAAGTCAAAATCATCAATCATCTGCCAATTAACACATAATTACATTCTACCCACTTCAAGACCCCGAACCAACACAGAAACAAGAAGATAGAACACGCAATGACCTATTATACCCATTGTGTTATTGATCTACTTATTCATCTCAATCATGTCCTATATCACCTCACCCAAAGCGAATATTAGGCATTGGCTGTGTATGAGGCAATGGAGTGACTTGAACCCGTGTTCAGGTGATTTCCAAATACGTGCCTTAGCTGAATCGGCCACAGTGGTATAAAAGTCGACCAACCTGGAACACAACTGAATTCACTGGGAGTGCTAGAGGCCCCGAACCGAAGCCCAGCCAGGGTTTTACAGTCAATCCGACCACACTCTGGCCTACAGTAATGGCGTTCATACTCTAACACCATACATCAAATTGCAAAGAAATCCCAATAACGTGACATATTAATAAAATTAATTGTGAGGCAATAGACTATATCCGGAACTCTGCAGGTGAATTTACTAGAGTTCCGGGTTGGTCGACTTTCGTCCTATCGTGGCAGAGTGGGTTAGGGCAGGTGTTTGGGATGTACCAGAACGTGGGTTCAAGTTAATCATTGCCTCAGAATGATTTTCATGGATTTACAATGTCGTTGTGATTTCATTGCGATACTCACTCAAAAATGTAAATGCACAGGTTCGACCCCTCATCACTTCTCCTACGGATGTTCTCATTGATACAGTCCCGTTAGTGTGAATATTATCTGTGTAGTAATAATAAGTATTATTTATTTAAATACGATTTCCACGATCTTAGGGAGGAGGTATTTTTCCCTTGTGGTCATTACAGCGGTTGATTAATTATATTTGGACCGTTTTTTATTTTTTCACTCGGCGAGAGTCTAATTTACATAAAAGACAATTAATTATGCCTAATTTATACGGCAGCAGATGGCTTATTTTTGGGTCTGCATATCCAACGTCTGTATTGTTTAATCGTCTTAGTAGAGCGTGCTATGTCTTCACTGAGTAGTATATTTCTTCGCAATATGTCTTGAAGGAAAGAGAGGGAGGGATGGAGAATATGATAATAGAAGGGAAAGTATGTGAAATGTAGGTAGAATGGAAGAAAGGGAGCCGGTCGGCCGAGCGGACAGCACACTGCACTTGTGATCCTGTGGTCCCGGGTTCGATCCCGGGCGCCGGCGAGAAACAATGGGCAATGGGCAATGAAAGAAACAATGAGTTTCTTTCACCCTATGCCCCTGTTACCTAGCAATAAAATAGGTACCCGGGTGTTAGTCAGCTGTCATGGGCTGCTTCCTGGGGGTGGAGGCCTGGTCGAGGACCGGACCGCGGGGACACTAAAGCCCCGAAATCATCTCAAGATAACCTCAAAATCTCAAGATAGAAGGGGGACAACCTTCCCTGTCCCCCAGTCCTCCCAACCATTCACCCCTCACCCGTCTTCTCGTCCTCTCCACCATTCCCCACTCCACCATCATCTCTTCCTTCCCACAGTTCCTCACTTCCCTGTCCCTTTGTCCTCCCCACCATTTTCCATTCCTCCATCCCCTCGTCCCCACCATCCCAAACTCGCGTGTCCCCTTGTCCTTCCCCACCATTACCCCCTCTCTTGTCCCTCGTCCTCCCCACCATCTCTCACTTCCGTCCCCTCGTCATCCCTACCATTCCCCACTCCCTCGTCCGATGCCTTCCCAAATGGTCTGATGTTCCCATCAGAAAATTGGGAGCATCAAGTGATCTGATGTTCCCATCACTGAAATATAATAAAAACAATTAAAAAATAAAATGAAAATATGAAAAAAATAATAAATAAACTATACCTACGAAATGAACGGTATGGTGAAGAACACAGCTTAATTCCAAGCAATTCACGCAAAATAATTAAATCAAAATGAAAATATATCAAAATTTATGAAAATTCAATTTATCAATGCAATTAGAAACCTTGAAATGGAATGGTAACATTTTGTATAGCATGTGTGTTGCTCTTACATGCAACAGATGGCGTTGTTTTTCAAGGAAAGCATAGTTTTACCTGTCACAGGTGTGGCATCTATACCTATACTTACGAAATTAACGATACGGTAAACAACACAGCTCGATTCCAACACAATGTCACACAAAAGAATTCAATAAAAAATTAAATATATCGAAATCAATATAAATAAATTTTATAAATGCAATCAGAAATATTGAAATGGAATTCATGACATATTTAGTATAGCGTGCATGTTGCTATTATGTGCAACAGATGGCGCTGTTTTTAAAAAACGCATGTTTTTACCTGCCACAGGGGTGGCATCTATATTGTAGGTATATAAAAAGACGCGCCTATTCGAATGCAACGTTGTGTCAAAATTTATAAGCAATTCGTGAAAAACTTTCGGAGATTACAGTGTGTGTAGCCCTTACGTCCATCAGATGGCACTGTTTAAAAAAAAAAACATGTTTTTTTCCTGTCACAGGTGAGGCATGGATATAGTAGATATAGAAAAAACGCGCCTATTTCAATGCAACGTTGGGTCAAAATTTCAAAGCAATCGGTAAAGAGTTTTTAAGATTTCCCTACAGCCAGCCCCTCCTCCTCCTCCTCATCTCTTCACCCTACCTAACCCACCGTCGACTCCAGCACCATAATGGCGGGCCGAGAACCTTTCTTCCATCTCTGTGGCCTCCTACCACAGCTAAGATTTCCTCAGATGGAATTCTTATTTGCTCTGTGTGACTTTATTTTTCCGACCACTGGAATGCGACCTTCCCGTCTGTATCAAAGAGATATCTCTCCCAACTAGCTTTTTTCTTTCATATATCCTTTAACAAGTTTTTATAATGTAGATATTTGAAAGAAGTGGAATGCCAAGTTAATTGGCATACCATACGAGGCATCCTCTGAAATTCCATCTCCCGCCTATACAATAGAGAACTCTCTTGGAAGTGAAAGCTCCGATCTGATATGCAAGAGGAAAAGTCTCCCAAGAACTGCAACCCCAATTTTCAAGAGTATTGCTGGAGGCTAATCTTGGATTTCCTTTGTGTGCTCTCTCAAACATTCTCCTCCAAGTATCCAGCTCTCGTCTTCAACTGCTAGAGTCTTCACATTGCTCGTACACTGTGATTTTTCTATACTGAATGTAATCGCAACTTTCTTTCAAGGTCATAATAATATTTTCATGTGCATATTTCATCTCAGTGCAATTGATATGAGATAGTTGAGTTCGAAAATCCGGAGCTGAACGGACAACTAGAAGCCGGAGTCAGGAAACAATCACCTCACCCTATCCTTCGCCGCTCCCTACTATTAACTATTAAAGGAGTTAGGTAAATCATAGAGTATGTTCACGGGCGCACCATAACCCATGCTACTTGGGACTTTTAGTTCACAGTAGCTGAATCTTAAACAACAACAACATTGTAAAGTGTCACTTACAGCCCCACTACTGTGCCAGGTAAGTCCAGAGGGGGCTCACCATAGCCCGTGCTACTTGGAACTTTTTGTTCCAAGCAGAGAATCTTTAATAACAACAACATCGTAGAGTAATGTGTACCCACACTTATAAATGTCTAGATTTCTCCTTGTAAAATTACGGGCTCACTATAACCCGTGCCTCATGGACATTAGCATAAATATAATGTCCGATACTGTAACATCACATGAGAATGAACCATGAAGGTTCGAAACGTTGTGCAATTTTATCATAAATGTAAATACATTTAATATGTAAATATGTAATACATTCTTTAGTTATTCACTTCTTTTTTTCACCTTGAAAACAACATGACTTTTGCTGAACTTCTCTTCCAGCTGAACCCTGATGCAAGAGCACTAGTAAGGGGGATAGGGGCCCTAAACCAGAAAATAGTTAATACGGAATATGCTTTCATATTCCATATTCAATGAGACATGTATATATATATATATATATATATATATATATATATATATATATATATATATATATATATATATATATATATATATATATATATATATATATTTATATACCTCTCCCTCAACGAATGCCAGTGGAAACAAGCCACTCTTCCTGTTAGGCTCGGTGGCTTGGGTGTCCGCACTGCTACCCAAATTGCTGTCCCAGCCTTCCTGTCTTCCTCCTCAGCATCAGATGACCTGGTTAAGAAAATTCTACCTGACACCCTGAGTGATGTAGCGGGGATACAGGAACCCCACTACACGGAATGTGACACGAAATGGGGTGCCATGGCAGACCCAGCACTCAGACCAGCCATGCCGAAACCCAAGAAACAATCCAGTTGGGACAGCCCCAACAGCCTTTCTAACATCCAGGTCCAGCAGGTGTCTCTTGACCTCCTCTCTCGTAATTTCAAACTCTTCCAAGGCCGCCTGGTTTACTTCCCTTTCTCCTAGCACAGTGACCTCACCTTGTTCTGTTGTGAAGACCTCTTGGAACCTCTTGTTGAGTTCATCACACACCTCTTTGTCATTCTCTGTATACCTGTCCTCGCCTGTTCTAAGTTTCACTACCTGTTCTTTCACTGTTGTTTTCCTTCTGATGTGCCTGTGGAGTAGCTTTGGTTCGGTCTTGGCTTTGTTTGCTATATCATTTTCATAACTTTTCTCTGCTTCTCTTCTCACCCTGACATACTCATTCCTGGTTCTCTGGTATCTTTCTCTGCTTTCTGGTGTTCTGTTATTCCGAAAGTTCCTCCACGCCCTTGTGTTCAGTACCTTTGCTTCCATACATGCCCTATTATACCATGAATTCTTCTTTTGCTTCTCGGATTTTTCCTTTTGGGCCGGGATGTATCTGCTTACTGCCTCCTGA
The DNA here is from genome assembly GCF_040958095.1 of Procambarus clarkii. Lineage (NCBI taxonomy): Eukaryota > Metazoa > Arthropoda > Malacostraca > Decapoda > Cambaridae > Procambarus > Procambarus clarkii. The sequence goes on from NW_027189168.1 coordinate 580,957, forward strand.
TATTTTTGGGTAACATAGTCCATCATATCTTGTACAGACTTAGCTCTGAAGTCTGTGTCCCAAGGTATTTCCCTTAGGAAGCTTCTCATCTCCTCATAATTTCCCTTTCGGTATGCCAGCCTTTTGTTTCCTAGTTCTATTTTGGGGGGGGGGGGATAATTCCTAGTTCTACCAGGTACTCAACGTTCAATACACTGTAGTCACTCATTCCCAAGGGCGCTTCCATCTTGACTTCCCTTATATCCCACTCATTTAGGGTAAATATCAGATCAAGCATTGCTGGTTCATCCTCTTCTCTCATTCTTGTTGGATCTTTGATGTGCTGGCTTAGAAAGTTTCTTGTTGCCACGTCCAGCAGCTTAGCTCTCCATGTTTCTGGTCCTCCATGCGGGTCTCTGTTCTCCCAATCTATCTTCCCATGATTGAAGTCTCCCATAATTAGTAGTCCAGATCCATTCCTGCTAGCAACAGAAGCTGCTCTCTCCATTATGTTAATGGTGGCCATATTGTGTGTACTCACCTAGTTGTACTCACCTAGTTGTGTTTGCGGGGGTTGAGCTCTGGCTCTTTGGTCCCGCCTCTCAACCGTCAATCAACAGGTGTACAGATTCATGAGCCTATCGGGCTCTGTCATATCTACACTTGAAACTGTGTATGGAGTCAGCCTCCACCACATCACTTCCTAATGCATTCCATTTGTCAACCACTCTGACACTAAAAAAGTTCTTTCTAATATCTCTGTGGCTCATTTGGGCACTCAGTTTCCACCTGTGTCCCCTTGTGCGTGTTCCCCTTGTGTTAACTAGACTGTTTTTATCTACCCTATCAATCCCCTTCAGAATCTTGAATGTGGTGATCATGTCCCCCCTAACTCTTCTGTCTTCCAGCGAAGTGAGGTTTAATTCCCGTAGTCTCTCCTCGTAGCTCATACCTCTCAGCTCGGGTACTAGTCTGGTTGCAAACCTTTGAACCTTTTCCAGTTTAGTCTTATCCTTGACTAGATATGGACTACATGCTGGGGCTGCATACTCCAGGATTGGCCTGACATATGTGGTATACAAAGTTCTGAATGATTCTTTACACAAGTTTCTGAATGCCGTTCGTATGTTGGCCAGCCTGGCATATGCCGCTGATGTTATCCGCTTGATATGTGCTGCAGGAGACAGGTCTGGCGTGATATCAACCCCCAAGTCTTTTTCCTTCTCTGACTCCTGAAGAATTTCCTCTCCCAGATGATACCGTGTATCTGGCCTCCTGCTCCCTACACCTATCTTCATTACATTACATTTGGTTGGGTTAAACTCTAACAACCATTTGTTCGATCATTCCTTCAGCTTGTCTAGGTCTTCTTGAAGCCTCAAACAGTCCTCTTCTGTTTTAATCCTTCTCATAATTTTAGCATCGTCCGCAAACATTGAGAGAAATGAATCGATACCCTCCGGGAGATCATTTACATATATCAGAAACAAGATAGGACCGAGTACAGAGCCCTGTGGGACTTCACGCCAATCGGAGGTCTCACCCCTCACCGTAACTCTCTGCTTCCTATTGCTTAGATACTCCCTTATCCACTGGAGCACCTTACCTGCTACAACTGTCTGTCTCTCCAGCTTATGTACCAGCCTCTTATGCGGTACTGTGTCAAAGGCTTTCCGACAATCCAAGAAAATGCAGTCCGCCCAGCCCTCTCTTTCTTGCTTAATCTGTGTCACCTGATCGTAGAATTCTATCAAGCCTGTAAGGCAAGATTTACCCTCCCTGAATCCATGTTGGCGATTTGTCACGAAGTCCCTTCTCTCCAGATGTGTCACCAGGTTTTTTCTCACGATCTTCTCCATCACCTTGCATGGTATACAAGTCAAGGACACTGGCCTGTAGTTCAGTGCCTCTTGTCTGTCGCCCTTTTTGTATATTGGGACCACATTCGCCGTCTTCCATATTTCTGGTAGGTCTCCCGTCTCTAGTGACTTACTATACACTACGGAGAGTGGCAAGCAAAGTGCCTCTGCACACTCTTTCAGTACCCATGGTGAGATCCCATCTGGACCAACAGCCTTTCTAACATCCAGATCCAGCAGGTGTCTCTTGACCTCCTCTCTCATAATTTCGAACTCCTCCAAGGCCGCCTGGTTTACCTCCCTTTCTCCTAGCACAGTGACCTCACCCTGTTCTATTGTGAAGACCTCCTGGAACCTCTTGTTGAGTTCCTCACACACCTCTCTGTTATTCTCTGTATACCTGTCCTCGCCTGTTCTAAGTTTCAATACCTGTTCTTTCACTGTTGTTTTCCTTCTGATGTGACTGTGGAGTAGCTTAGGTTCGGTCTTGGCTTCGTTTGCTATATCATTTTCAAAATTTTTCTCTGCTTCTCTTCTCACCCTGACGTACTCATTCCAGGTTCTCTGGTATCTCTCTCTGCTTTCTGGTGTTCTGTTATTCCGGAAGTTCCTCCACGCCTTTTTGTTCAGTTTCTTCGCTTCCATACATGCCCTATTATACCATGGATTCTTCTGTGTGTGTGTGTGTGTGTGTGTGTGTGTGTGAGTGTGTGTGTGTGTGTGTGTGTGTGTGTGTGTGTGTGTGTGTGTGTGTGTGTGTGTGTGTGTGTGTGTGTGTATGTAGTCACAACATCCCCCCTCCCCAAAACAAAAATGCTTTCCTTGCATGTTTAAGTATAATCAACCAAATCGTATCAATTTTCTAAACATTTATATAATGCAATACACCATCAGGGGTTACAAGATTTTCCTAACGAGGAAAATGTCAACTTACCAGCCCAGAGAAGGTTGAATCTCTTTCATAAGAAAAGGCAACAATGACAGAAGAGCTGCTGGCTTACCTGGGGTGTACCTGGAGGAGGGGCTGTCCTCACCTCTGCTGTGTACAGGCACCATCTTCTTGTTCAGCTTGACCTGTTGCACAGAGAAGCAGACAGTCACATACGATCAAGGCCTCATAACAGAGCAGTATAACGCCTTGTGAAGGAGCTTGACAAAGGGAAGGAATTAACAACCCAAAATGACTTGTGTTTATTCTTTAACCTATATTGGGATTTACCTAATTATTATTGTTTGTTCTGTTAGGATTTATTTAGTTGCAGCTGTGTATATTATTACGGAGCTTCTTCTCACAGTTACTGTGTGTACCACACTGGTACTTCTCACAGCAACTGTGTATACCACACTGGCACATCTCACAGTAAGTCACAACAGTTACTTCCTCATAGTCTCACAGTTGCGGTATTATATTACTTTTGATTTTATGGAATTCGTAATCTGTCTTTGTATGTCGTTTATCATATTCTGATTATTTTGTCCTTAAAGGAAACCTTTCCTTTATAATGGTCGTTAAATATTGCAATTCAAAAATAGTTTGGAGCACATTAAGGCACATAGTTGTTAAGAGAAGCTCTGCATTTGTCTTCACACGTAAATTAACCCTACCACACACCTGGATCTCTTACACATACCTGAACCACTACCACGGTCTCACACCAGATCCTCCTGACACTCCCACAACTAATATGTCTACCACTACACTCCTGCACCACTGCACATGCCTCACCACTCCTCACACACACACACCAGCACCCCCACACACCTGCTTAACAACACCCCTACTTAACCACACACACACCTGTTCCATCTCCTGCTCCAGGCGTCTCAACCTGCCCCGTCTCTTCAGGAGGAAAATCACCAGGAGCGACATCACCAGGATCGTGGTCAGGGAAGCCACCAACACTATGATCATGGGAGGCACCAGCTCCAACAACCTGGTGTTCCCACCGGGGCCCTCCTCCTCCTCGGCGTCCACGCTACCCACGCCCACACCTGCCTCAGGGCCGCCCACACCACCCCCAGGAGAGATCCCGCCCACACTTCCGACGCCGCTGATGGGACGAACACCGTGCCCAGTTGGCATACCTGGAACCACCAAAGAAATTATTAAAATTTAAAGATATATTCTCAAAAGATTAATATATATATATATATATATATATATATATATATATATATATATATATATATATATATATATATATATATATATATATATATATATATATATATATATATATATCTGAAAACTCACACCCCAGAAGTGACTCGAACCCATACTCCCAGGTGCAACGCAACTGGTATGTACAAGACGCCTTAATCCACTTGACCATCACGACCGGACAAAATGAGGTGATAGCCGAGGCTATTTGAACCACCCCACCGCCGGCACTCGGATAGTAATCTTGGGCATAGCATTTTACCAAATCACCTCATTCTTCGGGGCACACGTGAGGAACACAAATGCGAACAAGCCTGAATGGTCCCCAGGACAATATGCAACTGAAAACTCACACCCCAGAAGTTACTCGAACCCATACTCCCAGGAGCCACGCAACTGGTATGTACAAGACGCCTTAATCCACTTGACCATCACGACCGGACATAATGAGGTGATAGCCGAGGCTATTTGAACCACCCCACCGCCGGCACTCGGATAGTAATCTTGGGCATAGCATTTTACCAAATCACCTCATTCTTTGGGGCACACGTGAGGAACACAAATGCGAACAAGCCTGAATGGTCTCCAGGACAATATGCAACTGAAAACTCACACCGCAGAAGTGACTCGAACCCATACTCCAAAGAATGAGGTGATTTGGTAAAATGCTATGCCCAAGATTACTATCCGAGTGCCGGCGGTGGGGTGGTTCAAATAGCCTCGGCTATCACCTCATTATGTCCGGTCGTGATGGTCAAGTGGATTAAGGCGTCTTGTACATACCAGTTGCGTGGCTCCTGGGAGTATGGGTTCGAGTAACTTCTGGGGTGTGAGTTTTCAGTTGCATATTGTCCTGGGGACCATTCAGGCTTGTTCGCATTTGTGTTCCTCACGTGTGCCCCAAAGAATGAGGTGATTTGGTAAAATGCTATGCCCAAGTTTACTATCCGAGTGCCGGCGGTGGGGTGGTTCAAATAGCCTCGGCTATCACCTCATTTTGTCCGGTCGTGATGGTCAAGTGGATTAAGGCGTCTTGTACATACCAGTTGCGTTGCACCTGGGAGTATGGGTTCGAGTCACTTCTGGGGTGTGAGTTTTCAGTTGCATATTGTCCTGGGGACCATTCAGGCTTGTTCGCATATATATATATATATATATATATATATATATATATATATATATATATATATATATATATATATATATATATATATATATATATATATATATATATATATATATTTATATGTCGTACCTAATAGCCAGAACGCACTTCTCAGCCTACTATGCAAGGCCCGATTTGCCTAATAAGCCAAGTTTTCATGAATTAATTGTTTTTCGACTACCTAACCTACCTAACCTAACCTAACTTTTTCGGCTACCTAACCAAACCTAAGCTATAAAGATAGGTTAGGTTAGGTTAGGTAGGGTTGGTTAGGTTCGGTCATATATCTACGTTAATTTTAACTCCAATAAAAAAAAATGACCTCATACATAATGAAATGGGTAGCTTTATCATTTCATAAGAAAAAAATTAGAAAAAATATATTAATTCAGGAAAACTTGGCTTATTAGGCAAATCGGGCCTTGAATAGCAGGCCAAAAAGTGAGTTCTGGCTACTAGGTACGACATATATATATATATATATATATATATATATATATATATATATATATATATATATATATATATATATATATATATATATATATATATATATAAATGTACATGTAGAAAGATATCTATGTTGATATACATATAGTTAGACATATCTAAGTAGATATATATATATAAATATCTACTAATATATGTATACATATCTAGACATATGAGGATAGACATATTCACACATATACATTAGAGAAAAAGAGAAATACATTCATTCCTTGAAAATGTGTTGATATGTTGATATATTTACTTATTTATTTATTTATATGTATGCATAATTAAAGAACAATAAATAAAGAGATATAAACATAATGAAAGTCAATAGTAAACACCACTAAAGTGATTGTATCGGGAAATTAGATTCATTATATTTCATTATCACACAATACAAATATCTCCCGTCAACAGTCACAGGTTCGGTCATGACAAATGGTGAGCCACAGAGATAGTGACGGTGGTTCATAAACCGGAAGAAGTAGTAGTTGTCATAATAATAATAATAATTATAATAATAATAATAATAATAATAATAATAATAATAATAATAATAATAATAATAATAATGCTAAAGTCAATGGAGTAATCTTGGGATAAGAACCAGTGTTCTGGGTCCCCTCAGACGCGCCCCTTTACGAGCCCAGGTTTAATTACTTACAGCGTAGCATGGTCGACTGGGTTAAGTCGCGTGGCTTGGGGGATCCAGAACGTTGGTGCGAATCCTCGGTTTGCTCCTGTGGTTTCTGCTTCAGGTATTTCATGCCTTTGTGATTTTTGGGTGTAGATGATAATAATAATAATAATAATATTATTATTATTTTTATTAATAATAATAATAATAATAACAACAATAAAACTCAAATATATATGGATGAGTTCAAGTGAATGTATTATGTTTTGTGAGTGTTATTTGGCTCAGTGATCTGACTGTTGGTGTGGTACCAATGCAGGTTATTGTGCTCCAGTTACCCATCCTGTGACCGCTTACCCATCCTGGGAGTTCTTACCCATCCTGTGAGCACTTACCCTTTCTGTGTGAGCACTTACCCATTGTCTGTGAGCACTTACCCATCCTGTGAGCGCTTAACTATCTTTTACACAGGACCGTAAATAGGATTACAAAGATCACAAACAAACTTAATCTGACTTCAGCGGGTAATTTGACTTTAAACTTGAGCTACTCTCCACACCTTATAACATTAACACCAACCAACTAACTGGCTTCTTACACTGCAACATCTATGCATGTATAGCATAATATTATACATTGCAGGAACATCTAATGCTAATACATAAAATATTTTTCACCTTAGAAGAGTTGCTGTTTATAATTTTCATTCTGCAGGCTACACAGGTTAAGTTCCCTTCACCTGCAGTATACGAGTCTTAAACCCAGGGCCACATGCGTGAGCGGTCGTAGCTCTATCAACTGGGCTATGAGTAGTTTTAAATAGGAAAGTTTCCAGAAAGTGGAACTGTCCACTTTCCCTGTAGTAGGACTTCAGTAATAGTAAGGTTATGTTTTAATCATTCATATGTCCTTTTTCTCCTTAACTCAGCATGTGGGAACAGTGCTCAAGAATTTCAGATGTTTTATCAAATACAATAATAGAGTTGACGTTTCATGCGACGTGAGTTAAGAATGATCTCTAATTTGCAAAATTATGACACAATTTAAAATATAATGTTCTAGCGTGTGTCCTTCTCTAAGTTCACTCCCTTTACACTTTATGTCGGTGAGGTCATCTTGGGTGTCAGTCTGCCAGAAATACTTGTAGCGAAGTCGTTGTCGAGCTGTGACAAGGCCAGTCAGTCTACTGATGCTGTTACTTGTTATGTACAAGTGTCTGGTTTGACACATTGCTATAGTCAAGGACGTGCTAGTTCCTTTTTGCAGTCCTCCTGCTTTCTTCAAATTCTCTTAAGAGTTCTCGTCTAATAGCTAATGACGCTTTTTTGAGATGTTTTTGACAGCCAAAGACTGCCTTCAGCCTTGTCATTATTTACTGCAAGCTTAGCAAGGGACTCCACATTATCAGGTTCTTGCCGCCCGGTGTGAGAGGAGACCCGCATCACTTTGAAGTAATCCCCTTTATTAAGTTCGCAAATATATAGATGTCTAGCTTCGAAGAAAAAGAATGTTACAATTTTATTATTAATGAGGAAAGGGAGCGTGAAATAACTATGCAGTCTACTGGAATGGTTTGAGGAATTGTAAATGCTACAATGTTGCTGCTGTTGTTTAAGATTCGCTACTCAGAACAATAAGTTCCAGTAGCACGGGCTATGGTGAGCCCGTAAGTGGAGGCTCTTTGGAGCCATTATCTGTATCAGTGACTAATACTAAAGATCTGGCGATGGACTGGGGTCTTCATGATGGTTTTCAGCCTGGAGGGCTGGCTATACCAGTTATGGAGCTGGTGGGATTAGTGTAGACCTCTAGGTTTTCCGTTTTTTCTTTGCCTGCGATTTTGCCTGAGCAGTGCTGTCGTTGGAGTTTGGTGACGTGGCCTCCATGAGGAAGTCTTGAACCGTGTAGGTGTCGTATTTGTGATGCGGCGGTGGAGCTCCTACTATGGTTCCCTCGTCTGAGGAGTCCGTAACCTCCGTAGTGGGCGTTTTTGTCTTTCGCCTCGCAGCCTTAGGTAGGCTTAGGTGTCGTTGATTGGACGTAGTAGCTATTTCAGGAGCGCTGGTGGTGCTGTTATCGTTTGTAGACAGCACGTCTGCTAGCGCGGCTCCTGGGATAGTGATGGTAGGAGTGTTGGGAGCTGGTGAGGGAATTACCTCTGTTTGTGTCGCCCGGGTCATGGGCGGTTCTGGAGTCGGTGTTGAAGTTGACCACCTGGTCGTCCTGGTGGTAGTCTCCGGAGTGGTAGAGGAGGCAGTGAGATTTACGCTAGTGGCTATGATGGGGGCCAGGCCATTGTCTATGTATAATGCGTTTAGTTCACTGACAAAGCGCTGGTTGTCTGGTCCTGCAAGCCTTTCCGCTAGTCTAATAAAACCAAGGATAATGCCTGCACGTGATGCAGGGGCCTGTGAAGGAGCCTGTGGGACCTTGGGTCCACAATGAGAAGGCTGTGTCGCCTGGTGGGAGGAGCCACATGTTGGTAAGACCGGAAAGTCTTCTGGTCGATTAGTGAGAGCTAAGGTGGTGAGTTGAACGCTTGGGGCTCTGGTCGAGGAGGTAGAAGGGTTGTTTCTCTTGGCTTCAACCTGGGCCTTGATGCTTTCCTGTCTGTGGGGGCAGCGTTAGGAAATTGCAGGGTGATTGCCATCACAGAGCAAGCAGCGATGGACTGTTGCCTTGCATATGGAGTAGTGATGGTCCAGTGCGTACAGGCTGCACTTCTGGACAGAGTGCTGACACTTGTTGGTCGGGTGGGAGAGCTCGTAGCACTTAAAGCACTGCTGGATCTCATGGTATCGTTCCTTTTTTATATGGTGGGGTGGTATTTTTAGGCCGAAGCAGTAGAATCCTTGTGTGGCAGCCTGGGTGGCCGCAGCTATGGTGGTGAACGTAATCTTCATTGATGTTTTGTCGGTGTTGGACCACACTAGGTTGAATACCGACATGTTTGGATTTTCGTCCTCGATATTGTCCATGATATGATGTTGAGATCGGTCAGCGATCCACCGGCTGGTCCTGCTGGTAAAAACAGTTCTTCCGGCCAGGAACTGACGTGGGAAGTGAGGATGTAGGTGGTGCTCTTTGTGAAGAATGGCATCGTTAGTTTTTCTAGCTCCTATTCACATGAAAAGAAGAGCACGATATCTTCACCTTTCTGACTAATGTCAGCGGATTCGAGGCCAGTAACGTCCTTCAGGACCTTCAAAGTATTGCTTCTCCCGATAGCATGACCGTCAAGTGGAGTCGCTCTAACCTTAAGACGTTTGGGTCGCATTGTGACCACACTGCTCTTTGTGATGTGTTGGCGGGAGATGTCTCCCCCGTCTGCTCTCTGTAAATGCTACAAGGTTAGTTAACAGTTCACCTTGCAAAGGTGGATGGCCAATGACTGATCCCTACATTCTTCTGTACTGTGATGCCGTCCGGCTAATTAACAATGACGATACTTCCTGCCCTCCGTCGAAGCCGAGTTGAAAGATCCGTCAGTGCGTGTGGTCTGTGTAGGGTTGCTTTAAGTTTGTAGACTGTTAATTTAAGTACTAAGGTACTAATTTTAGCAGCAAGCTGAGCAAGAGAGTTCAGTGATTAGCTTTTGGTGTGGAATATAGGCGTTAAATGCCAAAAGGTGTTATCTGCCACGGTTGATTGATGAAGATTAAGCCATCCAAAAGGTGGCACGGGCATGAATAGCCCGTAAGTGGTGGCCCTTTTGAGCCATAACCAGTATCAGTAGATGGTACTGTAGATCTGTGGAGGTGCAACTGCACCCTGCGTGACAGGAGATGTCTCCCGTTCTGCCACGGTGATTGAAAGTGCTGTACTTTTTCATCTTTACATACCTAGTGCAATCAATACATTAATATGAGTGCTGTTCTTTGAGTTCACCTAAGATCACGTTCTGCTTCATATTTGTTCTAACACTTCAACTGTGTGGAAATTTGCTTTTCCCCGACACTGTTGCATACAACTTTGCCACTTTCCAATGGCTGACAGTTTTAAAAAATGCCAATTGAACTGTTGCAAATATGAGAGCAAGTATATATACACAGGGTGCACTTAGTAAATTGTCCTCTCTGTGGGGCGTCCTTGTTGGCAGGCTTCACCTGTTCCCGTCTCCACTCACACCAGAAGTGGCACGCGATCACGGCCGTGCAGTACTAGACAGAATGCCAAAAGAACGGGGACTCATCTCCTCTGCCCTGAGGGACCTATGTAACCTGGCAAAACAGGAAGACCCCGACCCCTAGCAGCAGAACAACGATTGATATCATCGACACGTCCGACGGCCCAAACCCCGACCAGCAGTGGAGGGTTGCATCAAGGCACCAGCGAGCTAAAAGACGCCAAATTAACAAAGAAAATATAGCCATCATCAAGTGAAGGCAGCCGCCTTCTTCCCTTTCTTTAGGGGAATAAGGACTTAATTTTGCCTGTTGGGAATTGGAGGATGCCTTTTCCGCCACCGTGAAGACAGACGATAAAGACAGAAGACTTCAGCATCACAGAAGAAAGAAGACTCCAGGTTCATAGAAGAACGAAGACTCCACGACCCAAGAGGACCGCTGTCCTCGCCTCCTTGCCTAGCCGGCCAGGTTGTTGAGAGCCTCAGATCTACCATGAAGCTGGGTTTAGCCCGGGCTCTGTCTCTCCGACTTCGACGTTTCTTATCATCGTCTTTTCTTCTGCTATACCTACTTCCCTGCTTACCCGAAGGGTATCTTGTCCAATATCTCGTTTGTTCTTCACCTGTTCCCTGTTCACTGTGGTCATCAGATTTAACTTCAAGGTGCAACAAGGGCACTCTGAAAAACTTCTGACTAGGTCCTTATCAAAATTTGTAATTAATGGCTCAAGGCTTTTAGCCTTTAGCCATACGGTGTTGAAAACTTTAGAGTATTTGTTTACAGTGTTGAAAACATTAGAGTATTTGTGCTGACGACAGTTATGAAAAGGAAAATATTTAACGAGGGCTTTTTTACAAAGAAAAATGTGAAATGTAGCAATGTTTATTCACTATAACTAATGTACTATTGCATAGGGTGCGTTCGTTACATTAGATTGGTGTCGTTTTAGCTAATATCGCTTCAAAGGGACACAGGAATGCCTCAATTGATCCATAATGTGGTTCACGAGTGTATAATCCTGTCTTAACACTTTCGTGGAGAGCTAATTACAAACACGGCTTTCCTAACACTGCTGGATGCAAGGGGAAACACAGGCGTTTCAAACTGAATACTCGGAAAATCAATATAATGGCATGTACAAACACAATAATGACACGACTGACAGGAAGTCAATAGAACATGAACATAAATGTAAATGTGCTTTGTGTGTGTAATATACATATTCACTAAGATACAAATTCACTCTGATAGGTGAAACAATCACAATACTTCACAGTCATCTGTCACTGTTGTGTTTGTCTTTACCTGAAATCTAAACAACTTGGGTGTGTGGCAATGTAATTCGGGCTTATAAAGGCGGTCGACGCGTAGATTGATAATAACGTGATCAAACAGAGTTCAACACTTATATTATGCCAGCCTCACACAATCTGAATGGCTGATCTTCACTATGATCGGTCTCGTGGCTGGATGTGGCTACACTGGAGCCTGCCAGTCCTTCTGACCAACGTCGTGTTGACGCTCTACAATGATCGTATTAAAGCAGATCACAAACGTGGCAGCAAGCAAGCTGACGAGAGACCCCTGTTGAAGTGGCACGTGAGGTGTTGTTACGACCACTTTGGGCCAGTAACTGGATTCTTGCTGTTATAACCTCTTCTTTTACATCCAACCCTTAATCGTTTGGGTTTCAAGAATTGGCTGTGTCAAGTATTAGTGCGAAAAATATAGGGGGAGGGATAAACAATACACTATTACACCTTCACCACTTTATATATTAAAATCATGTGGGAATAATAGGAAATGACATTGCAGACGAAGCTGCAAAACTTGCAACTAAGAGAAGAAATGGAGACATTTACATATCACAGAGTCTATCACAGATTAAGAAAGTAATTAGGAACAGCAGCTCAAAAGATGTACAGTGAACACAACACAGCAGTTGCCACATTAGGATCCGCAGGTTGGTACAAGAGTTCAATCAACTATGCACCACTTAGTTTGATGAAAGGGGAGCAGTAGAACAACAGAAGTACACTTACATCGCATCAGGCTTGAATACCCATGTGCATGAGAAATAGGCATGCAGGTTCCGGAAGATGTGAGGAAATGTCAACACTGGAGAAATGCCCGACAGCCAACTGGGACCTTAATCTAACACAGTGCACAGTTACAAACCCATTAAGATTTCAACGTAGATTCAACAGAGCAGAAGAAGTTGTTAAAAACATATGGCAAAATCTTACTGAAGTGACCATACAAGTCATGAATACTCATACTCCGCCCAAGTAAAACAGAAACAAGCAACACTTAGTGGGCCAGCCAGAGGCTTAGGGCCCGAACAGCAATATCCACCCCCCCCCAATAAAAAAAATTATAAAATATAATATTATATATATATATATATATATATATATATATATATATATATATATATATATAAATATTATATATATATATATATATATATATATATATATATATATATATATATATATATATATATATATATATATATATATAATGAGATGGAAAAAAAAGTGTAGGTGTTCGGCAGTCCTCCCAATGGCTGGTGTCAATGCCAATCAAATTTACAAAAAAAAAAAAAAATGTGTGGCTGTTGCCTCCTGTGGTAAAGTAAGGGAAAAACACACAAAACAAATCTATGAAACTTCAGTTAACTTGAGAACAAATATGAACAAAGATAATCCCTTGGCTATGTACAATGCAAATAAACAAGATTACAAAGTCAAAAAATAATATAAAAATAAGACAGTGGTTACGTTACTCTCCAATGAACAAGACAAAAAATGAATCAAAAGGTGCTGAGAATATTTGCTGGCTGAACACATCCACTATTACACAGAGCGTATATTAGATAGGTGTGTCAGCTTTGAGAGCACAGAATATTCTAAATCCAATGGCTCGTGCACGCTTAGTCATCGGCTATGCAGATGGCGCTGAAGTCGAGTGCAGACGACGATTCACCAATGGGACGTGTGCTGGCTGGAACTGGTGGTTTGGTGACCGACGAAGGTGGAGTGGCGGCAGCGAGGGGGGAAGGGGAGGTGAAGTGTGAGTGTAGGGTACGTATACGCCTGGTAGAAACGTATTCTACTAAATAGGTACTACACATGCTTGTAGTATCTCGATGTTTTAGATGTACTGAAGTAACATGATGTTACGAAGTAGCAGGCCAAATCTCTCTTGAAGGAGATTATCATAACAATATATATATATATATATATATATATATATATATATATATATATATATATATATATAAATATATATAATGCACAACTTGCCTAAACATGCAAGAGAAGTTATACAACCTTAGAACACTTTCCCACCAGGAGATTAGAACCCTAGCCAGCACAGAAGCCTTACAGCAACTGGCATAACTGGAACGCCTTTAACCCACTGCACCTCAGCTCAGACCCTTAAAAGAGATGGTAATTTCTGAGTATTTAAATCCCCCAAAGATCACCACCTCCCAAGGGCAACTAGAGCATAGTGAGGGGCTACTCACGTTCTTTCATCAAATTCCTGTTAATATGGGAGAACTCTGTGTCTATGCTTAATGCACAACTTGCCTAAACACGCAAGAGAAGTTATACAACCTTAGAACACTTTCCCACCAGGAGATTAGAACCCTAGCCAGCACAGAAGCCTTTCCAGCCATCAGTGGTTTACAGCAATGACTCCTGTCCCGTTTCCCTATCATACCTAATTTTAAAGGTATGAATAGAGTTTGCTTCCACAACCTGTTCCCTAAGTGCATTCCATTTTCCACTACTATCACGCTAAAAGAAAAGTTCCTAACATCTCTGTGACTCATCTGAGTTTCCAGTTTCCACCCATGTCCCCTCGTTCTGTGACTATTACGTGTGAACATTTCATCTATTTCCACTTTGTCAATTCCCCTGAGTATTTTATATGTTCCTATCATATCTCCTCTCTTCCTTCTTTTCTCTAGTGTCATAAGGTTCAGTTCCCTCAGACGTTCTTCATATCCCATCCCTCGTAACTCTGGGACAAGCCTCGTCGCAGACCTCTGAACCTTCTCCAGTTTCCTTATGTGTTTCTTCAAGTGGGGGCTCCATGATGGCGCGGTATACTCTAAGACGGGTCTCACGTAGGCAGTGTAAAGCGCCCTAAAAGCCTCCTCACTTAGGTTTCTGAATGAAGTTCTAATTTTCGCCAGTGTAGAATACGCTGCTGTCGTTATCCAATTTATATGTGCCTCAGGAGTTAGATTAGGTGTCACATCCACTCCTAGGTCTCTTTCTCGAATCGTTACAGGTAGGCAGTTCCCCTTCATTGTGTACTGTCCCTTTGGTCGTCTATCACCTGATCCCATTTCCATAACTTTACATTTACTGGTGTTGAACTCCAGTAGCCATTTCCCTGACCATCTCTGCAACCTGTTTAAGTCCTCCTGGAGGATCCTACAATCCTCATGTGTCACAACTCTTCTCATTAATTTTGCGTCATCCGCAAACATTGACATGTATGATTCCACTCCTGTAAACATATCATTTACGTAAATTAGAAAGAGGATTGGGCCCAGCACCGATCCTTGAGGTACTCCACTCGTTATTGTTCGCCAGTCCAACTTCTCGCCCCTTACCATTACCCTCTGGCTCCTTCCTGTTAGGCAGTTCCTCACGCATGCTAGGGCCTTTCTGCTTACTCCTGCCTGCCTCTCAAGTTCAGTCTCATGTGCGGTACTGTATCAAAGGCCTTTTGGCAGTCAAGAAATATGCAGTCTGCCCAGCCTTCTCTGTCCTGCCTTATCCTTGTTACTTTGTCATAGCATTCTAAAAGGTTTGTTAGGAAGGATTTCCCTGTCCAGAACCCATGTTGGTACTTGTTTACAAACCCAATGCTCTCCAGGTGCTCAACAAGTCTTAGCCTAATTATTCTTTCAAGTATTTTGCAGGGGATGCTTGTCAGTGATACGGGTCTGTAGGTAGTTAGGTCTCCCTATCACCTTTCTTGAAAATCGGTACGACATTTGCCTCCTTCCAGCAACTGGGCAGTTCTCCTGACATAAGTGACTCATTAAAGATCATTGCCAGAGGCACGCTGAGAGCCTGCACTGCCTTTTTTAGTATCCACGGTGATACTTTGTCTGGTCCAACTGCTTTAATAGCATCCATTGTTGTCAACTTTTTCATTACCTCCTCTGCTGTCACCTCTATATCTGATAGTCTTTCATCTAGGGAATTCTCTTCTAACAATGCGAGCCACTCAGGCTCGGTTGTGAACACTCCATGGAAACTGGCATTCAGTACCTCGCATATTTCCTTGTCGCTTTCTGTATATGCCCCTTCTGTTTTCCTCAGTCTTGTCACTTGGTCATTTACCGACATCTTCCTTCTTATATGGCTATGTAGTAATTTAGGTTGCTTTTTCGCTTTGATTGCAATATCATTCTCATAATTTCTTTCTGACACTCGTCATATGTTAATGTAATCGTTCCTAGCTCTGTTACATCTAATCCTGTTGTCCTCTGTCCTTTGTCTTCTGTACTTCCTCCACTTCCGCCTGCTTCTCACTTTTGCTTCCTGACACTGTCTATTACACCATGGGTTATTATATTCCCTCCTGTTTTTTCCTTTACTGTTGGGATAAATCTCTCTTCAGCCTCCTTCCATTTCCATATGACTTGGTTCATCATATCTTGCACTGTTTTTCCTCTAATTTCTTCTGTGTGTGTGTGTGTGTGTGTGTGTGTGTGTGTGTGTGTGTGTGTGTGTGTGTGTGTGTGTGTGTGTGTGTGTGTGTGTGTGTGTGTGTGTGTGTTTGTGTGTGTGTGTTTGTGTGTGTGTGTGTGTGTGTGTGTGTGTGTGTGTGTGTGTGTGTGTGTGTGTTTGTGTATGTGTGTGTGTGTGTGTGTGTGTGTGTGTGTGTGTGTGTGTGTGTGTGTGTGTGTGTGTGTGTGTGTGTGTGTGTGTGTGTGTGTGTGTGTGTGTGTGTGTGTGCCATCTCCAGCAGCCATCTTGGAGGGCTGCTGGAGGGAGGGACCAAAGGGCGACAAGATCAGAAGGTCAGGTCAGCCTCAGTCATCTCCGTGTCTGTGATATATAGCTATAACACCATCACTACGCACACCATCTCAAATGAGCCTATTGCCACCACAAGGCCTAAATATTTGACTGGAGAATATCTGATCACTAATTGGCCAGTCCAAGAGACAATGACTGGAGGTGAATAGACAATGCTTGTAGCACCAAGTAATTCCTTCACAGAACACCAGTCCTAGTAGACATGTGCGTCCTTGCTCATCGTCAGTAAGTAGCGACATTATTATTGGAGAGTGAAGTTAACTGCAGAGTGCTAATTCGTTGTAACTATCACACAAATGGCCGGAATCCCTTGTTGTATGAAGTTTTGTCAAAGTGATGTGTCTGCTGAAAGAAACCACGAGGAACATCGCAAAGTAACAGGACTTTGAGAAAGTATACCACTCTGATCGTGATCAAAGTAATCTCTATAGCTCTGATACAGAAAGAGTTCAGCCAAGATTGAATGTAGACTATAAAGTCCACTACAGATGATCTAAGGGTGAAGTGCCTTAAAGGCCAGTTAGGAGGAAGGATTGGTGTTTAAGACGTTGCAAGGACTGGCATTGCAAGACAGTATCCGCTTCTGTATATTTTACACGATCAAATCAGTGTATAGCTGCAGACAGCTACCACGTGTTACCTAACCATCAGTCACACCTGTAAATAAGTCTAGCTGTAGGTGGCGCATACTCCACCCACATGCCCACCACCTGATACTACCACCCACCTGCACACCTGTTATGGTATCGACACCGTCGTTGGAATGTGGAGTGGCGATTTCAGCGCCATCTATGGGTCTGCACTCCAACCCCCTGATATTGGGTGCTACGCAGACAACTCCATCTGTTGGTGGTGGCGTGGTATCAGTGAAAGACTCCAGTTTCCTGCCTTAGTCAGAGTGTGAGGTCGATGATGATGACCTCTGGTGGGTGGTATATTGATATCAACACCATCTAGGTGTGGCTACAAGTTACAATTTCAATTCCCCGGTGGGTGGGTGTTATCCTACGATCACCCAGTGTACTGTCCGTTTAGTTAATGACGTTTTATGTTCACAGAGGCGACGTAAGCAGGTGATTGCACTGAAGAGGGCAGTTCACCTTAGGCAGTCCAAGACTCTTGACTTGGCCCTGTGAGAGGACAAAGTGGCCGCCGTCAGTTTTAGCAGTGTGTTAGCTGCTGTATATTGCAGTGTTGGATTTGCCAACATACCCTGGATTGGCCAGTAAAAGTTACGTGATAGTGGTGCATCTCGAGAAGTGCTGCTAGCGAGCTGCTTGCGACTTCTGTCAGGGTATAGTTACACCTGCATGTGATTGTTTGAGACCCCTGTCAACGTGTTGCTGAATCCCTCTGGCCAGTGTGTATCTGGAGAGCAGAGGTGTGGGTATTGGCACATTGTGAAGATACGGTGTGTGTGGACTGGTCCATGTTGAAGAAGGTGAACTCGCCGGTGTTTGCCATTAGGTGTGGACGACGTGTACCTGGAAAGTGGATTCACCGGGATTGATGAACACTGCCGATGTATTGTCTCCTAAGTGAAAACGGCACTTTGTAAATAAGTGTAGTAATACTTATATATATATATATTATATAAAAAAAAATTAACATCATACATAATGAAATGGGTAGCTATATCATTTCATAAGAAAAAAATTTGAGAAAATATATTAATTCAGGAAAACTTGGCTTATTAGGCAAATCGGGCCTTGCATAGTAGGCTGAGAAGTGCGTTCTGGCTACTAGGTACGACATATATATATATATATATATATATAATGTCGTACCTAGTAGCCAGAACGCACTTCTCAGCCTACTATGCAAGGCCCGATTTGCCTAATAAGCCACGTTTTCATGAATTAATTGTTTTTCGACAACCTAACCTACCTAACCTAACCTAACCTAACTTTTTCGGCTACCTAACCTAACCTAACCTATAAAGATAGGTTAGGTTAGGTTAGGTAGGGTTGGTTAGGTTCGGTCATATATCTACGTTAATTTCAACTCCAATAAAAATAAATTGACCTCATCCATAATGAAATGGGTAGCTTTATCATTTCATAAGAAAAAATTTAGAGAAAATATATTAATTCAGGAAAACTTGGCTTATTAGGCAAATTGGGCCTTGCATAGAAGGCTGAGAAGTGCGTTCTGGCTACTAGGTACGACATATATATATATATATATATATATATATATATATATATATATATATATATTATATATATATATATATATATATATATATATATAATATATATATTATTAGCAATTAGAAAGAAAAAACTGTTAATATTGAATTTGGACGTAATGGATAAGTTTTTTTACCTATGTTGCAAAGAAAACCTAACGTAAACTAAGCATCTTTGGCCTAATACACGCTATCTGAGGCTTTATATAGTACAAATATGTGCTATACAAGCCCTAGGGATATTTAAGTTTTGTTTCTAGCTTTGTTTTTTCCGGACTATAAAGTGAACAGTATCAAAATCTTGACCAGACCACACACTAGAAGTTGAAGGGACGTAGAGTTACTCTACACAGACGCCGTCTTGTAGAATCGGCTCTTATACACAATGTACCCAACATGAACTTGAGTCCTGGCTTTGTTGCTGTGGACTCTTCCCTTTCACAGTATATACTCAAATGCTCTAATCTTTCTAACAAACGTGACTTAACATAAGCTTACCCCTTCCATTTATCTTTCTTTCTCTTTCCTTTTCTTTCTCTCTTCTCCCTTTTTCTGTGCACTGTCTTCTCCTACGCTCCCTTGCTATCCTCTTCTTATTCCTATTACTATCTCCTTCGGTAGTAATAATAGGAGCTGCCTCGTATGGGCCAATAGGCCTTCTGCAGTTCTCATTATTACTACTATCCCCTACACCTTACTTTCCTCCTCAGCTCTCTCTTGCCTATTTATTGCCTGTCCCTACCTCCTCATCACAATCGACTTGAGAATGGTCCAGGACGGACCGAAACGTCGTCGTCCCTTCAACTTCTAGTGTGTGGTCTGGTCAACATACTTCAGCCACGTTATTGTGACTCATCGCCTGAGTATCAAAATCTACTTATTTGCCATTAGGTCTAAGAATGTACGATTGTTCACATAGTTACAAAACCCTTCCAACTATTTTGTTAAAGTTCAGTCATTCAATCCCCGACCGTCCAAGTGGTTGAGTACTAGTCCTTTTCCCTATCCCAGCCTTATCCTGACCCTTTCCCTGTGCTATATAGTCGTAATAGCTTGGCGGTTCCCCCTGACAATTCCTTCCTTCCTTCCTTCTCTTATTTCAACAACCTAACCTGCGGAAGTTGCAACCTTTGTATTCAAAGACTCTTATGGCCTCTATTTGATTGTCGTCATTTATTAAAGATCTTCCAGATTAGGATGACGACAGTGGTGACTCCTCCTAACGTACCGACTGGTAGTTCTTTTCTTTTGGTTAAACTCGCTGATGTTGATAGTCTCGTCAGTTCTATTTATAAGATGGATCTTAAAAAGTTGTAAATTTCAAGCACGTAATTTTTACACCAGTTTTCAAGTCTGAAGTGTGTAAGTTATCTAAATATTCTTTTCTCACTGTTAACCTTCGTCTAATCAGTACTAGGAACAACAACAATAGCCACATGTATGTATGCTGTTATTGCTGAATGGTCAGATATGTACAGTATCAGAGTAATGAGTTGTGGATGAGTGATTCAAGTCAATATGCCTGTCGTGTACTCCTTCATATATATGATCTGGCTCATTCAGACTGATAATTTTACACCATAACGTGCACTAAGACGTGTAATCACTCTTATCAAGTCATTGCAATCACAATCAAACACCGTTGCTGTTTGTGAATTAATCTAATGTTTTGTGTCTGGCATATAAATCACCAATTAGGATGGTAGGATCAGCACGAACAAAAATCTGGAAGACTTGTATAATAGAGGAGGTCAGAAGAGGTATAATCATTTAAAGCATTAAGTGTAACACGAGAGATATCCGGTATTATATATCACTGAGCATCCCAATGAACTACGGTGCGAACTACAGTAGTTCATCCACCGCCACCTGACACCACAACCAGAGAACCTTGACATCTTCGGTCTAAGAAAACATGCACGTTTGTCAACTTATCTCTTTGACTCATCCCCTGACCAGGTGATCACGGCAGAAATGCTGGTTACATTTGGTCCTCTTGAACAATGTTAGCCTCCCAGAGCACCTCGTAGCTCACATCGCCGTAAATACAGAGATAGCTTGAGGCAGTGTCCCATAAAGCGCCTCCTGGCTCTTGGTTCGAGGAAATTGTCAAGAACTGTGTTACAACATTAAAAATTATTATTAATATTTTTGTGCTTTTTTTTCTCTCATTGCGACAGTTTCTTTATATTCATTGTGTTTAATTCATTCTAGCATTAATTATTAACAATAAAATTATTTTGTTAACTTAAATTTAAGCAAAGATTTACTAACTGTATAAACATCATGAGTGTACAGGTGTACAGATAAAATGCTTCTGAAACAAATGAAGTCAAATATAACTAACTCTGTGTCGCTGAAAACAGAAATGATATTTAAAATTGTTGATCAGATCTAGTTTTCACCAAGACGAGTCTTAAATGGGTATTTTGGCATAACAGGAGTGTTTTGTTGCAAAACAGGAATGTTTATTGCATAACTGGAGTGTTTTGCCATCAGATCTTTCCAGTTATGCAGCTCGAGTGAAAGAAACTTATGTCAACAAAAAGAAGCTTTTGAGTTCCATAAACGATGACCAACATGATTGTCAGCTGTGTCGCGTCTGGAGGGTCGTGGGTCACGTGATGGGACTGCCGGGTGGACACACAGAGTACTGTTCTTGTCTGTGTCGCGTCTGGAAGGTCGTACGAGTGGGAGACAGTAGCTCTATCAACTGCACTATGGACAGCTTAATAAGGAAGGATTCCAGGAGCAACTAACTACTGCCCAACTGGCACCTTAAGCCTTCCATTGCTGTCAGTAGAGCACAGAGGAATTATGACACTACCGTGGATAATATCATTTCATTAACTTGGGTGTTAAGAGTCTCGAACCACCGACCCCAGGAGCGGGTACCCTGCTGGACCCAGGTCTCTTCCTCCTCATTCTACCACTTTCCCTCTTCAACCAATTTCCCCCCTTTCCCTTACACTTGGTCCCCACACATCGTCCTCTTCCTCTTCCCTTCTATCCCTATCCCAACCCTTCTGTTCTTCCTCTCCTCCCCCCCCCCCTCCACCATTCTCTCAGAAAATGTATTATTACGAAACAGTGAGAAGCTCTATAGGAAACACAAAATACTTTACACTTGACTCCATGAAAATACTATTTGTGTCTCTATAAATATTAATATTTCCTAAAGCATTTAACTTAGGCCAACCCCTGACCAGCCTATGTCTGTCCCCAGATATTTTTCCCGGTAAAGAGGGAAGAGACTTCAATTAATTATTTGACTTATCTAACTACATACAGGTCGGGCTTTACTACAAGTATTTCCGCAGTCACAATGTTGTTTTGAAAACAAAGATTCAGATCTGTTGAACTTATATTAGTTTATAAAGTTTCACCATACTACACTATGGTGAATTTTCATATATATCAAATTTTCAAATACTTATAATTAACAGTATATAAAACAAGAATACTAACTTGAAGCAACTAAAACAGTTATTATGTGGCACAACAAGTTATATAAATATTAATTATAAAATATTTAAAAATAATAATTATCAAACTGTAAATACAAATATTTATAACGGAACGCGTAAATCATCGAATTTTTAGATGATTAATTACCTTCTATGATTATGATTAAAAATAAAGCTGGAACCGAAAAGTTCCAGGAAACTATTTACAAAACATCGCCCAAAAAATTCAGTAACGACCCAAATTTTCACTTGTAGCGTCATTATTAGGGAGGTGGTGATGGCCGGGAGGAACTATTGACCATCAGAGGAAGACAACTTCTGGTAATCACTAATGGAGTTTAAATCCGGAAGATCTTGTGTTTTATGGAGTATTACATTAATTGTGTCGGGTCGGAATGGTTTTTATTAGAATTTATGAAGATGAAGTTTATTTCCGGTATGGGATTGTGATTCTCTGCGAGCACTGTGTACACCGTAGCTACTGTGCTCTGTGCTCTTCTCACAGTGTTCCGTGACTTCTCTGAGAGCACAGTGTAGACCGTAGCTACTGTAGCACAGTGTAGAATGTAGCTACTGTAGCACAGTGTAGACCGTAGCTACTGTAGCACAGTGTAGACCGTAGCTACTGTAGCACAGTGTAGACCGTAGCTACTGTAGCACAGTGTAGACCGTAGCTACTGTAGCACAGTGTAGACCGTAGCTACTGTAGCACAGTGTAGACCGTAGCTACTGTAGCACAGTGTAGACCGTAGCTACTGTAGCACAGTGTAGACCGTAGCTACTGTAGCACAGTGTAGACCGTAGCTACTGTAGCACAGTGTAGACCGTAGCTACTGTAGCACAGTGTAGACCGTAGCTACTGTAGCACAGTGTAGACCGTAGCTACTGTAGCACAGTGTAGACCGTAGCTACTGTAGCACAGTGTAGACCGTAGCTACTGTAGCACAGTGTAGACCGTAGCTACTGTAGCACAGTGTAGACCGTAGCTACTGTAGCACAGTGTAGACCGTAGCTACTGTAGCACAGTGTAGACCGTAGCTACTGTAGCACAGTGTAGACCGTAGCTACTGTAGCACAGTGTAGACCGTAGCTACTGTAGCACAGTGTAGACCGTAGCTACTGTAGCACAGTGTAGACCGTAGCTACTGTAGCACAGTGTAGACCGTAGCTACTGTAGCACAGTGTAGACCGTAGCTACTGTAGCACAGTGTAGACCGTAGCTACTGTAGCACAGTGTAGACCGTAGCTACTGTAGCACAGTGTAGACCGTAGCTACTGTAGCACAGTGTAGACCGTAGCTACTGTAGCACAGTGTAGACCGTAGCTACTGTAGCACAGTGTAGACCGTAGCTACTGTAGCACAGTGTAGACCGTAGCTACTGTAGCACAGTGTAGACCGTAGCTACTGTAGCACAGTGTAGACCGTAGCTACTGTAGCACAGTGTAGACCGTAGCTACTGTAGCACAGTGTAGACCGTAGCTACTGTAGCACAGTGTAGACCGTAGCTACTGTAGCACAGTGTAGACCGTAGCTACTGTAGCACAGTGTAGACCGTAGCTACTGTAGCACAGTGTAGACCGTAGCTACTGTAGCACAGTGTAGACCGTAGCTACTGTAGCACAGTGTAGACCGTAGCTACTGTAGCACAGTGTAGACCGTAGCTACTGTAGCACAGTGTAGACCGTAGCTACTGTAGCACAGTGTAGACCGTAGCTACTGTAGCACAGTGTAGACCGTAGCTACTGTAGCACAGTGTAGACCGTAGCTACTGTAGCACAGTGTAGACCGTAGCTACTGTAGCACAGTGTAGACCGTAGCTACTGTAGCACAGTGTAGACCGTAGCTACTGTAGCACAGTGTAGACCGTAGCTACTGTAGCACAGTGTAGACCGTAGCTACTGTAGCACAGTGTAGACCGTAGCTACTGTAGCACAGTGTAGACCGTAGCTACTGTAGCACAGTGTAGACCGTAGCTACTGTAGCACAGTGTAGACCGTAGCTACTGTAGCACAGTGTAGACCGTAGCTACTGTAGCACAGTGTAGACCGTAGCTACTGTAGCACAGTGTAGACCGTAGCTACTGTAGCACAGTGTAGACCGTAGCTACTGTAGCACAGTGTAGACCGTAGCTACTGTAGCACAGTGTAGACCGTAGCTACTGTAGCACAGTGTAGACCGTAGCTACTGTAGCACAGTGTAGACCGTAGCTACTGTAGCACAGTGTAGACCGTAGCTACTGTAGCACAGTGTAGACCGTAGCTACTGTAGCACAGTGTAGACCGTAGCTACTGTAGCACAGTGTAGACCGTAGCTACTGTAGCACAGTGTAGACCGTAGCTACTGTAGCACAGTGTAGACCGTAGCTACTGTAGCACAGTGTAGACCGTAGCTACTGTAGCACAGTGTAGACCGTAGCTACTGTAGCACAGTGTAGACCGTAGCTACTGTAGCACAGTGTAGACCGTAGCTACTGTAGCACAGTGTAGACCGTAGCTACTGTAGCACAGTGTAGACCGTAGCTACTGTAGCACAGTGTAGACCGTAGCTACTGTAGCACAGTGTAGACCGTAGCTACTGTAGCACAGTGTAGACCGTAGCTACTGTAGCACAGTGTAGACCGTAGCTACTGTAGCACAGTGTAGACCGTAGCTACTGTAGCACAGTGTAGACCGTAGCTACTGTAGCACAGTGTAGACCGTAGCTACTGTAGCACAGTGTAGACCGTAGCTACTGTAGCACAGTGTAGACCGTAGCTACTGTAGCACAGTGTAGACCGTAGCTACTGTAGCACAGTGTAGACCGTAGCTACTGTAGCACAGTGTAGACCGTAGCTACTGTAGCACAGTGTAGACCGTAGCTACTGTAGCACAGTGTAGACCGTAGCTACTGTAGCACAGTGTAGACCGTAGCTACTGTAGCACAGTGTAGACCGTAGCTACTGTAGCACAGTGTAGACCGTAGCTACTGTAGCACAGTGTAGACCGTAGCTACTGTAGCACAGTGTAGACCGTAGCTACTGTAGCACAGTGTAGACTGTAGCTACTGTAGCACAGTGTAGACCGTAGCTACTGTAGCACAGTGTAGACCGTAGCTACTGTAGCACAGTGTAGACCGTAGCTACTGTAGCACAGTGTAGACCGTAGCTACTGTAGCACAGTGTAGACCGTAGCTACTGTAGCACAGTGTAGACCGTAGCTACTGTAGCACAGTGTAGACCGTAGCTACTGTAGCACAGTGTAGACCGTAGCTACTGTAGCACAGTGTAGACCGTAGCTACTGTAGCACAGTGTAGACCGTAGCTACTGTAGCACAGTGTAGACCGTAGCTACTGTAGCACAGTGTAGACCGTAGCTACTGTAGCACAGTGTAGACCGTAGCTACTGTAGCACAGTGTAGACCGTAGCTACTGTAGCACAGTGTAGACCGTAGCTACTGTAGCACAGTGTAGACCGTAGCTACTGTAGCACAGTGTACACCGTAGCTACTGTAGCACAGTGTAGACCGTAGCTACTGTAGCACAGTGTAGACCGTAGCTACTGTAGCACAGTGTAGACCGTAGCTACTGTAGCACAGTGTAGACCGTAGCTACTGTAGCACAGTGTAGACCGTAGCTACTGTAGCACAGTGTAGACCGTAGCTACTGTAGCACAGTGTAGACCGTAGCTACTGTAGCACAGTGTAGACCGTAGCTACTGTAGCACAGTGTAGACCGTAGCTACTGTAGCACAGTGTAGACCGTAGCTACTGTAGCACAGTGTAGACCGTAGCTACTGTAGCACAGTGTAGACCGTAGCTACTGTAGCACAGTGTAGACCGTAGCTACTGTAGCACAGTGTAGACCGTAGCTACTGTAGCACAGTGTAGACCGTAGCTACTGTAGCACAGTGTAGACCGTAGCTACTGTAGCACAGTGTAGACCGTAGCTACTGTAGCACAGTGTACACCGTAGCTACTGTAGCACAGTGTACACCGTAACTACTGCAGCACAGTGCTCCGTGACTTCTCTGAGAGCAGAGTGTACACCGTAGCTACTGTAGCACAGTGCTCCGTGACTCCACTGAGAGCAGAGTGTACACCGTAGCTACTGTAGCACAGTACTCCGTGACTCCACTGAGAGCAGAGTGTACACCGTAGCTACTGCAGCACAGTGCTCCATGACTCCACTGAGAGCACAGTATACACCGTAGCTACTGTATCACAGGCCTTGGTCTGGACGTCTTTTCTGGCTAAAACGGGACGCAGAGCATGTTTGGCCCGTGTCTCATGGTGGACATTTTTTGTTAAACTGTGTCATTTTGCCCCAAGATATTCTATTGTATGCGGATATATTCTACAGTATTGTATCCGGATATATTCTACAGTATTGTATCCGGATATATTCTACAGGGGGGCCTGACAACTGAGTGGACAGCGCTTCGGATTCGTAGTCCTGAAGTTCCAGGTTCAATTCCCGGTGGAGGCGGAAACAAATGAGCAGAGTTTCTTTCACCCTGATGCATCTGTTCACCGAGCAGTAATTAGGTACCTGGGGGTTAGACAGCTCTTACGGGCTGCTTCCTGGGGATGTGTAACAAACAGGAGGACTGGTTGAGGACCGGGCCGCCGGGACGCTAAGCCCCGAAATCATCTCAAGATACAGTATTGTATCTGAATATATTCTACAGTATTGTTCCCGGAGATATTCTACAGTATTGTACCCAGAAATATTCTTCAGTATTGTATCCGGAGATATTCTACAATGTTGTATCCAGAGATATTTGCAGTATTGTATCCGGAGATATTCTACAATGTTGTATCCAGAGATATTTGCAGTATTGTATCCGGAGATATTCTACAATGTTGTATCCAAAGATATTTGCAGCATTGTATCCGGAGATATTCTACAGTATTGTATCCAGAAATATTCCACAAGAATATCCAGAAATATTCTTGCCTCTCATTCTTTTTGTATATTGGTACTACATTAGCTGTTTTCCATATTTCTGTTAGTCTCCCGTCTAAAGTTACCTACTATACACTGTGGAGAGTGGCAAGCAAAGTGCTTCTGCACACTCTTCCATTACCCATGGCGAGATTCCCCCCGGACTAATAGCCCTACTCCCGTTCAGGTCCAACAAGTGTCTCTTGACCTCATCTCTTGTAAATTCGAACCATTCCAAGGCTGCCTGGTTTACTGCCACCTGTCCTACCACAAGGACTTCACCTCGTTCTAATGCGAACACCTCCTGGAATCTCTTGTTGAGTTCTTCACACATCTCTTTGTCATTCTCTGTGTACCTGTCCTCACTCATTCTAATTTTCATCACCTGTTATTTAACTGGTGTTTTCCTCCTGATGTGCAGTTTTGGTTCGGTGTGTGTTGTGTAATCAACTCGTTGTTCTTGTGGTGGTTGAGCTTTAGCTCTTTGGTCCCACCACTTAACCATCTATCTACTGGTGTACAGATTCCTGAGCTTCTCGAGCTCAATCATATCTACATTTGAAACTTTGTATGGAGTCAGCCTCCCCCACATCACTTCTTAGTGCATTAGCTTTACTAACTACTCTAACACTGAAAAAATTCTTTCTAACATCTCTGTGGCTCATTTGGGTACTCAGCTTCTACCTGGTTCTCCTTGTGCGTGTACCACCCGTGTTAAATAGTCCATCTTTGTCTACTCTGTTAATTCCCCTGTGAATTTTGTATGTGGTGATCATGTCTCCCAGAGCTCTTCTGTCTTCCAGCGACGTGAGGTGCAGTTCAAGCAGCCATTCCTCATAACTCATGCTTCTTAGTTTCGGGACTAGCCTAGTGACATACCTCTGCACTTTTTCCAGCTTCGACGTGTGCTTGACGAGGTACGGGCTCCATGCTGGGGCTGCATACTCCAAGATTGGTCTTACATATAGAGTATACAAGGTTCTGAATGATTCCTTACACAGGTTTCTTAACGCTGTTCTGATATTAGCCAGCCTCGCATACGCCTCAGATGTTATTCTTTTGATGAGGGCTTCAGGAGACAGGTTTGGCATGACATCAACTCCTAGATCTTCTCTGTCCATTTCGTGAAGGATTTCATCTCCCATTCTGTATCATGTTTCTGGCCTTCTATTACCTCCACCTACTTTCTTTACCTTACATTTACTTGGTTTAGTAGCCATTTGTTGGACCATTCATTCAGTCTGTCTAGGTCATCTTGTAGCCTCCTCCTTCATCCTCAGTTTCAATCCGCCTCATAATTTTTGCATCATCAGCAAGTAATGAGAGGAACGATTCTATACCCTCAGGGAGATCATTTACATATATGAGAAACAGTATAAGTCCAAGAACTGAACCCTGCGGGAATTCACTAGTGATGCTTCGCCAATCTGAGACCTCACCCCTCACTGTGACTTACTGTCTTCTGTTGCTTCGGTACTCCCTTATCCAATGGAGTTCCTTCCCTTACAAACCTGCCTGCATCTCCAGTTTTAGCACTAGCCTCTTGTGTGGTACTGTGTCAAAGGCTTTCTGGCAATCCAAAAATATGCAGTCTGCCCACCCCTCTCTTTCTTGTCTGATTTTTGTTGCCTGGTCGTAGAAATCAACCCTTGTGGTTCCCTGACATGCTGGCTTAAAAGCATTAACGTTTTTGTCGCCACCTCCAATAGTTTGATTCTCCCATGTATCCTCACCACCACGTGGCTGCTTGTTCTCCCAGTCTATACATCCGTGACTGAAGGCCCTCATGATGAGTAGATGGGATCTATTTCTACAGGCAGTAGCGGCTGCTCTCTCAATTATAGTGTTAACTGCTATGTTGTTGTTGTCATACTCTTGCCTGGGTCTTCTGTCATTAGGTAGAGGGTTATATATCACTGCTACTACTACTCCTGGTCCTCCCATTGTCATGGTGTCTGTTATATGGTCTTTGAATCCCTTGCAGCCCAGGTTAACCATTTCCGTGAAACTCCATTCCTATCTCATTAGTAGGGCCACTCCGCCTCCTCCTCTTCCTTCCCCCCCCCCTTTGTGTGTGTACTCACCTAATTGCACTCTCCTAATTGTGCTGTCGGGAGTTGAGCTTTGGCCTCTTTGGTCCCGCCTCTCAACTGTCAATCAACTGGTGTACAGATTCCTGAGCCTACTGGGCTCTATCATATCTACATTTGAAACTGTGTATGGAGTCAGCCTCCACCACATCACTTCCTAGTGCATTCCATTTATTAACTACTCTGACACTGAATAAATTCCTTCTAACGTCTCTGTGGTTCATCTGGGTACTAAGTTTCCACCTGTGTCCCCTTGTTCGCGTTCCACCCATGCTGAAGAGTTTGTCTTTGTCCACCATGTCAACTTCCCTGAGAATTTTGTAGGTGGTTATCATGTCTCCCCTTACTCTTCTGTTTTCCAGGGATGTGAGGTTCAGCTCATTTAGCCTTTCCTCGTAGCTCATTCCTCTCAGTTCCGGGACCAGTCTGGTGGCATACTGCTGAATTTTCTCTAACTTTGTCTTGTATTTAACTAGGTATGGAATCCAGGCTGGAGCTGCATACTCCAGGATTGGTCTTACATAAGTGGTATACAGGGTTCAGAAAGATTCCTTACACAAGTTTCTGAAGGCAGTTCTTATGTTAGCCAGTCTAGCGTATGCCGCTGATGATATTCTTTTGATGTGGGCCTCTGGGGACAGGTTCGGTGTGATATCAACCCCCAAATCTTTCTCTCTATTTGACTCTTGTAGGATTTCACCTCCCAGATGATACCTTGTGTTTAGCCTCCTGCTCTCTTCGGCTAATTTCATCACCTTACACTTTCCTGAGTTGAACTTTAGCATCCATTTTCTAGACCATTTCTCCAGTTTATCCAGGTCATCCTGTAGTATCTGTCTATCTTCATCCGTCTTCATTCTTCTCATAATTTTTGCATCATTAGCAAACATTGAGAGGAATGAGTCTATACCCTCCGGAAGTTCGTTTACATATATTAGAAACAGGATGGGTCCAAGCACTGAGCCCTGTGGGACTCCGCTGGTGACATCTCGCCACTCTGATGTCTCCCCCTCACCGTTACTCGCTGTTTCCTGTTGCTTAAGTACTCCCTTATCCACTGGAGCACCTTCCCTTTTACTCCTGCCTGTTGCTAAAACTTTTTTAACAGCCTTTTATGGGGTACTGTGTCAAAGGCTTTCTGGCAGTCCAGGAAAATGCAGTCGGCCCACTCTTCTCTTTCCTGCCTAATTTTTGGTGCTTGGTCATAAAATTCTATTTAACCTATGAGGCACGATTTACCATCCCTTAACCCATGTTGGTGGTGCGTTACAAAGTTGTTTCCCTCCAGATGCTCTACGAGCCTTTTCCTCACAATCTTCTCCATCACCTTGCATGGTATACAAGTTAAGGAAACTGGCCTGTAGTTCAGTGCCTCTTCCCTGTCACCCTTCTTGTATTTTGTGTGTGTGTGTGTGTGTGTGTGTGTGTGTGTGTGTGTGTGTATGTGTGTGTGTGTGTGTGTGTGTGTGTGTGTGTGTGTGTGTGTGTGTGTGTGTGTGTGTGTGTGTGTGTGTGTGTGTGTGTGTGTGTATGTGTGTGTGTGTGTGTGTGTGTGTGTTTACTAGTTGTGTTTACTAGTTGTGTTTTTGCGGGGGTTGAGCTTTGCTCTTTCGGCCCGCCTCTCAACTGTCAATCAACTGTTTACTAACTACTTTTTTTTTTTTTTTTTTTTTTTTTCCCCACACCACACACACACACACACCCCAGGAAGCAGCCCGTGACAGCTGACTAGCTCCCAGGTACCTATTTACTGCTAGGTAACAGGGGCACTTAGGGTGAAAGAAACTTTGCCCATTTGTTTCTGCCTCGTGCGGGAATCGAACCCGCGCCACAGAATTACGAGTCCTGCGCGCTATCCACCAGGCTACGAGGCCCCTTTAGTTAAAGTTTAGTTTAAAGACCCACACATCCTGTGTGTGTGTGTGTGTGTGTGTGTGTGTGTGTGTGTGTGTGTGTGTGTGTGTGTGTGTGTGTGTGTGTGTGTGTGTGTGTGCTCAAATGTCATTTTATTTATTATTGTTTAAACCCGGATTGAACCAGAAACATTATTTATGCCAATTATCTGCGACCTCCAGTGTACACTCCCCCCCCCCTTACCTTCCCTTCATCTCCCTGCTGCCCCTCCAAACATGTACAACTTGTACTAAAGTGTGTCCAAAACAAAACGAAGACACTTTCATATACAGTATAACTTTTCAATATAACAGGCAATACCATGAGTGACTTACCTATAACAGTCTGGGCATTGTCTTTAAGAGTGAAGGCACTGAGTACAACAGGCGGGCTGACCCCTTCCTCATTGGACACTTGAACCACCAGGGCAAACTCTTGGCCAGACTGCAGACCTCCCACACTGTTGGAGGAAGGTGAGGGAGTTAGTGGTGGCGCCGGAACTTTTGTCGGGAGGTTATGAGGGAGGGTGAGGGAGGAACACTGCTGGCGAGTGTTACTGGAGTTACTGAAACACAATGGTGGAGAAAGAGACATGATGTTGTGGATAATGTTGAGGAGGTAGTTACGACACATCAATTATATAGGCAGACATTATTGAGAGGAAATAGGTAAGTAATGAGAGTGTGAAGGGAGAACGTCAGTGAGCAACACTGATGAGAGAGTTACATATGTTGTGGATTGATGATCTGCTCTAGTGTACGACCTGCTCTAGTGCACGACCTGCTCTAAGGGCCGACCTGCTCTAGTGTACGACCTGCTCTAGTGCACGACCTGCTCTAAGGGCCGACCTGCTCTAGTGCACGACCTGCTCTAGTGCACGACCTGCTCAAAGGGCCGACCTGCTCTAGTGCACGACCTGCTCTAGTGCACGACCTGCTCTAGTGCACGACCTGCTCTAAGGGCCGACCTGCTCTAGTGCACGACCTGCTCTAGTGCACGACCTGCTCTAGTGCACGACCTGCTCTAGTGCACGACCTGCTCTAAGGGCCGACCTGCTCTAGTGTACGACCTGCTCTAGTGCACGACCTGCTCTAAGGGCCGACCTGCTCTAGTGCACGACCTGCTCTAGTGCACGACCTGCTCTAAGGGCCGACCTGCTCTAGTGCACGACCTGCTCTAGTGCACGACCTGCTCTAGTGCACGACCTGCTCTAAGGGCCGACCTGCTCTAGTGCACGACCTGCTCTAGTGCACGACCTGCTCTAGTGCACGACCTGCTCTAGTGCACGACCTGCTCTAGTGCACGACCTGCTCTAAGGGCCGACCTGCTCTAGTGCACGACCTGCTCTAGTGCACGACCTGCTCTAGTGCACGACCTGCTCTAAGGGCCGACCTGCTCTAGTGCACGACCTGCTCTAGTGCACGACCTGCTCTAGTGCACGACCTGCTCTAGTGCACGACCTGCTCTAAGGGCCGACCTGCTCTAAGGGCCGACCTGCTCTAGTGCACGACCTGCTCTAGTGCACGACCTGCTCTAGTGCACGACCTGCTCTAGTGCACGGCCTGCTCTAAGGGCCGACCTGCTCTAGTGCACGACCTGCTCTAGTGCACGACCTGCTCTAGTGCACAACCTGCTCTAGTGCACGACCTGCTCTAATGCACGACCTGCTCTAGTGCACGACCTGCTCTAGTGCACGACCTGCTCTAGTGCACGACCTGCTCTAGTGCACGACCTGCTCTAGTGCACGACCTGCTCTAGTGCACGACCTGCTCTAGTGCACGACCTGCTCTAGTGCACGACCTGCTCTAAGTGCACGACCTGCTCTAGTGCACGACCTGCTCTAAGGGCACGACCTGCTCTAGTGCACGACCTGCTCTAGTGCACGACCTGCTCTAGTGCACGACCTGCTCTAGTGCACGACCTGCTCTAAGGGCCGACCCTGCTCTAAGGTGCCGACCTGCTCTAGTGCACGACCTGCTCTAAGGGCCGACCTGCTCTAGTGCACGACCTGCTCTAGTGCACGACCTGCTCTAAGGGCCGACCTGCTCTAGTGCACGACCTGCTCTAGTGCACGACCTGCTCTAGTGCACGACCTGCTCTAGTGCACGACCTGCTCTAAGGGCCGACCTGCTCTAGTGCACGACCTGCTCTAGTGCACGAACCTGCTCTAGTGCACGACCTGCTCTAGTGCCACGACCTGCTCTAGTGCACGACCTGCTCTAAGGGCACGACCTGCTCTAGTGCACGACCTGCTCTAGTGCACGACCTGCTCTAGTGCACGACCTGCTTCCTAGTGCACGACCTGCTCTAGTGCACGACCTGCTCTAGTGCACGACCTGCTCTAGTGCACGACCTGCTCTAAGGGCCGACCTGCTCTAGTGCACGACCTGCTCTAAGTGCACGACCTGCTCTAGTGCACGACCTGCTCTAGTGCACGACCTGCTCTAAGGGCCGACCTGCTCTAGTGCACGACCTGCTCTAAGGGCCGACCTGCTCTAGTGCACGACCTGCTCTAGTGCACGACCTGCTCTAGTGCACGACCTGCTCTAGTGCACGACCTGCTCTAGTGCACGACCTGCTCTAAGGGCCGACCTGCTCTAGTGCACGACCTGCTCTAGTGCACGACCTGCTCTAGTGCCGACCTGCTCTAGTGCACGACCTGCTCTAGTGCACGACCTGCTCTAGTGCACGACCTGCTCTAGTGCACGACCTGCTCTAGTGCACGACCTGCTCTAAGTGCACGACCTGCTCTAGTGCACGACCTGCTCTAGTGCACGACCTGCTCTAAGGGCCGACCTGCTCTAGTGCACGACCTGCTCTAGTGCACGACCTGCTCTAGTGCACGACCTGCTCTAAGGGCCGACCTGCTCTAGTGCACGACCTGCTCTAGTGCACGACCTGCTCTAGTGCACGACCTGCTCTAGTGCACGACCTGCTCTAGTGCACGACCTGCTCTAAGGGCCGACCTGCTCTAGTGCACGACCTGCTCTAGTGCACGACCTGCTCTAGTGCACGACCTGCTCTAGTGCACGACCTGCTCTAAGGGCCGACCTGCTCTAGTGCACGACCTGCTCTAGTGCACGACCTGCTCTAAGGGCCGACCTGCTCTAGTGCACGACCTGCTCTAGTGCACGACCTGCTCTAAGGGCCGACCTGCTCTAGTGCACGACCTGCTCTAGTGCACGACCTGCTCTAGTGCACGACCTGCTCTAAGGGCCGACCTGCTCTAAGGGCCGACCTGCTCTAGTGCACGACCTGCTCTAGTGCACGACCTGCTCTAGTGCACGACCTGCTCTAGTGCACGACCTGCTCTAGTGCACGACCTGCTCTAAGGGCCGACCTGCTCTAGTGCACGACCTGCTCTAGTGCACGACCTGCTCTAGTGCACGACCTGCTCTAGTGCACGACCTGCTCTAGTGCACGACCTGCTCTAGTGCACGACCTGCTCTAAGGGCCGACCTGCTCTAGTGCACGACCTGCTCTAGTGCACGACCTGCTCTAGTGCACGACCTGCTCTAGTG
This sequence comes from Procambarus clarkii, assembly GCF_040958095.1. NCBI lineage: Eukaryota > Metazoa > Arthropoda > Malacostraca > Decapoda > Cambaridae > Procambarus > Procambarus clarkii. The sequence continues at coordinate 615,538 of NW_027189168.1, forward strand.
CACGACCTGCTCTAGTGCACGACCTGCTCTAGTGCACGACCTGCTCTAAGGGCCGACCTGCTCTAGTGCACGACCTGCTCTAGTGCACGACCTGCTCTAAGGGCCGACCTGCTCTAGTGCACGACCTGCTCTAGTGCACGACCTGCTCTAAGGGCCGACCTGCTCTAGTGCACGACCTGCTCTAGTGCACGACCTGCTCTAGTGCACGACCTGCTCTAGTGCACGACCTGCTCTAAGGGCCGACCTGCTCTAGTGCACGACCTGCTCTAGTGCACGACCTGCTCTAGTGCACGACCTGCTCTAAGGGCCGACCTGCTCTAGTGCACGACCTGCTCTAGTGCACGACCTGCTCTAAGGGCCCGACCTGCTCTAGTGCACGACCTGCTCTAGTGCACGACCTGCTCTAGTGCACGACCTGCTCTAGTGCACGACCTGCTCTAGTGCACGACCTGCTCTAGTGCACGACCTGCTCTAGTGCACGACCTGCTCTAGTGCACGACCTGCTCTAAGGGCCGACCTGCTCTAGTGCACGACCTGCTCTAGTGCACGACCTGCTCTAGTGCACGACCTGCTCTAGTGCAACGACCTGCTCTAGGGGCCGACCTGCTCTAGTGCACGACCTGCTCTAGTGCACGACCTGCTCTAGTGCACGACCTGCTCTAAGGGCCGACCTGCTCTAGTGCACGACCTGCTCTAAGGGCCGACCTGCTCTAGTGCACGACCTGCTCTAGTGCACGACCTGCTCTAGTGCACGACCTGCTCTAGTGCACGACCTGCTCTAGTGCACGACCTGCTCTAAGGGCCGACCTGCTCTAGTGCACGACCTGCTCTAAGGGCCGACCTGCTCTAGTGCACGACCTGCTCTAGTGCACGACCTGCTCTAGTGCACGACCTGCTCTAGTGCACGACCTGCTCTAGTGCACGACCTGCTCTAGTGCACGACCTGCTCTAGTGCACGACCTGCTCTAAGGGCCGACCTGCTCTAGTGCACGACCTGCTCTAGTGCACGACCTGCTCTAGTGCACGACCTGCTCTAGTGCACGACCCTGCTCTAGTGCACGACCTGCTCTAAGGGCCGACCTGCTCTAGTGCACGACCTGCTCTAAGGGCCGACCTGCTCTAGTGCACGACCTGCTCTAGTGCACGACCTGCTCTAGTGCACGACCTGCTCTAAGGGCCGACCTGCTCTAGTGCACGACCTGCTCTAGTGCACGACCTGCTCTAAGGGCCGACCTGCTCTAGTGCACGACCTGCTCTAAGGGCCGACCTGCTCTAGTGCACGACCTGCTCTAGTGCACGACCTGCTCTAAGGGCCGACCTGCTCTAGTGCACGACCTGCTCTAAGGGCCGACCTGCTCTAGTGCACGACCTGCTCTAGTGCACGACCTGCTCTAGTGCACGACCTGCTCTAGTGCACGACCTGCTCTAGTGCACGACCTGCTCTAAGGGCCGACCTGCTCTAAGGGCCGACCTGCTCTAGTGCACGACCTGCTCTAGTGCACGACCTGCTCGAGTGCACGACCTGCTCTAGTGCACGACCTGCTCTAAGGGCCGACCTGCTCTAGTGCACGACCTGCTCTAAGGGCCGACCTGCTCTAGTGCACGACCTGCTCTAGTGCACGACCTGCTCTAGTGCACGACCTGCTCTAAGGGCCGACCTGCTCTAGTGCACGACCTGCTCTAAGGGCCGACCTGCTCTAGTGCACGACCTGCTCTAAGGGCCGACCTGCTCTAGTGCACGACCTGCTCTAGTGCACGACCTGCTCTAAGGGCCGACCTGCTCTAGTGCACGACCTGCTCTAAGGGCCGACCTGCTCTAGTGCACGACCTGCTCTAGTGCACGACCTGCTCTAGTGCACGACCTGCTCTAGTGCACGACCTGCTCTAGTGCACGACCTGCTCTAAGGGCCGACCTGCTCTAAGGGCCGACCTGCTCTAGTGCACGACCTGCTCTAGTGCACGACCTGCTCTAGTGCACGACCTGCTCTAGTGCACGACCTGCTCTAAGGGCCGACCTGCTCTAGTGCACGACCTGCTCTAGTGCACGACCTGCTCTAGTGCACGACCTGCTCTAGTGCACGACCTGCTCTAGTGCACGACCTGCTCTAAGGGCCGACCTGCTCTAGTGCACGACCTGCTCTAGTGCACGACCTGCTCTAGTGAACGACCTGCTCTAAGGGCCGACCTGCTCTAGTGCACGACCTGCTCTAGTGCACGACCTGCTCTAGTGCACGACCTGCTCTAAGGGCCGACCTGCTCTAGTGCACGACCTGCTCTAAGGGCCGACCTGCTCTAGTGCACGACCTGCTCTAGTGCACGACCTGCTCTAGTGCACGACCTGCTCTAAGGGCCGACCTGCTCTAGTGCACGACCTGCTCTAAGGGCCGACCTGCTCTAGTGCACGACCTGCTCTAGTGCACGACCTGCTCTAGTGCACGACCTGCTCTAGTGCACGACCTGCTCTAGTGCACGACCTGCTCTAAGGGCCGACCTGCTCTAGTGCACGACCTGCTCTAGTGCACGACCTGCTCTAGTGCACGACCTGCTCTAAGGGCCGACCTGCTCTAGTGCACGACCTGCTCTGCCAACCTGCTCTGACGAGCCATGGCTGATCGTACTGAGATAGTCAAGCTTCTTATCCAGTTCAACATATCCACAACTGCAAGGCCTTCCAGTTGAACATAATTATCTTCACTCCAAGAAACCACAGTGAAAATAACAATGTTGAAGAGAAAACACAGTTTTTCAACTTATGTATAGAAGAAGGGAGGTTCTTTAATGCAAAGTTCCAGTTTCAAGAAGACATGCTGTTTTAGCATTTGTTTTATTTGGAAATAACATGAGAACACGTTTCTCAAAGCATCTTGCAAAATATAGCAATCATATTAGTGTTAGATTTTTAATGGTTAATAAGGAAGTTGACAAACTACGTCTCCAAAGTTCATTGTATTGTTATGGCCAGCTGCTATGAGATGCGTTTCCTTGACTCTTATCGACATTTTCAAAGGCAGTGTAGACGTGGGTATATACAACATAGGACATAACCTTACTAATACGAACATATTATTCATAAATGCTCATACACCGCCTCAGTAACACTGAAAGGAAAAACTAGTACCACTTAGTGGGTCAGCCAGAGGCTTATTCCTGCAAAAACATTTATTAGAATATTCCTGCAAAACGAAACAAATATGGGAACTCATAGCCTGGGAAAAGGAAACAATGAGCATTCAGAGCAAATCTTGCTATTTGACTCTGATATCCTGAATAATTGTTGTCACAGATCAAACACCACTTTTAACTCTTCAGGGCCGGACACGTAGCCAAGATACAGAAGACATTTTTCCTCATACTACGACAATAAGGGGCTGGAAGAAGAAACTTGTCGATCTATGGAATTTTCTTACCCTAGTCTCTGTGTGTGTGCATTCACCTAGTTGTACTCACCTAGTGGTGCTTACGGGAGTTGAGCTCTGACTCTTTCGGCCCGCCTCTCAACTGCCAATCAATCAACTATTACTAACTACTTTTTTGTCCCCCCCCCACACATACTCACACTTACAGCGGCTGGCTGGCTGAGTGGACAGCGCTTGGAACTCGTGGTCCTAGGGACCAGGGTGTGTATGTGTGTGTGTGTGTGTGTGTGTGTGTGTGTGTGTGTGTGTGTGTGTGTGTGTGTGTGTGTGTGTGTGTGTGTGTGTGTGTGTGTGTGTGTGTGTGTGTGTGTGTGTGTGTGTGTGTGTGTGTGTGTGCTTATTTCCTTATGAAACTGTTTACAGGACAGATTACGTCACAGGATTACAGGAAGGGGGAGCAGAATTCCCTTTGCGTCAGAATAATCTCCAGCCTCCCACAAGGTGGGATAAACTGAGAGCATCTTGCGCCTGAATGAGACCGGATCACCCCGCTCATAACACCAGCAATTAAGCCGATTATGGAGAGCTTCGCCAAGTACCCGGGAAGCAGCCGGAGAAATGTGTGCCCATTAGAAACACAGAACGAGGGAGCGTCTCGCTCCAAACACACTCGGAAGAGAGCCGGATGCTAAAGCATTGTAAATCAGCAAATCGCGTGGGATCCTTTTCTCGAGATTTGTCAGTAGTATACTGCTTCAAGCAGGAGCAGAGATGGAAAGGATTGAGCAGTGCAGATGAAGAGTCACAATAACGTGGCTGAAAGATGTTGACCAAACAACACACTAGAAAATGAAGAGACGACGACGTTTCGGTCCGTCTTGGACCATTATCAAGTAGATTGTGATGAGACGAAGGAAGCAAGGGCAATAAATAGGCAAGAGAGAGGTGAGGAGATGGAAATATTACGGGAAGAAAAGAGCAAGACAAAGGGCACGGAAGGTAAGGGGTAATAAAGGGTGTAATAATAGGAATAAGAAAGGGATCGTAAGAGAAAACAAGAGAAAGAGAAAGAAAGATAAAGGGAAAGGTAGGGTAGTAGTTGATGTTTTTACAGAATGTGATTCAGCGGTTAACAACTTCTTCACTTGTTCATTAACTTATATACTTATTTTCAAATTCTTAACAACTTATACATATCGTTAACTTCTGGCTTCGCATGGGATAGAACAGTGTGAACCAATGTAGATTTTGTTAGACATTAATTAGAACATATATAATATTTATTTTGATTTGTAGTATTCGAAATACTCTTCCAATGTATAAGTAATGGTAGCAGTACTATCAAAGTAATAACTCTGCTATATTTAAGTATCATGCTGCAATTAAGTAACAGTAGAACAGTAACGGCATAAGACACAGTAATGACAATAATAATTCGGAGTAAATCAGTAGGAGCCGTGAGGCAGATTCAAACCTATGTGCTGGGTACTCCCAAGCACACGCCTTAGGACCACTACACCAGGATATGGTCTAAGGCGTTTGCTTGGAAGTACCCAGAGCATTGGTTTGAATCCTCCTTACGGCTCCTACGGATTTGGTGATTTATTCATCACGTTAAGTAATTTCTGTGAGCATAACAGTAGTAGTAATAGCAACAGTAATTTTAAGGCCAACAGCTGTAGCAATATGCATAAAGAAATCACACTCAAGTGATCAATGAGAAAATAAATTGGAGCAATGAGGTGACTCGAACCAGCGATCAAGATTATTCGCAGCCACTCAACCATCATCACTGACTCGAGAAACCTCATTGCTCTATCTACTCCATCTATCTAGCAACAATATTAATAGTAATCAGTAATTAATAATATATTCACGATAGCACCAAACATGATCAGGACAAAGGAAGGGGTTTCACAAGACCCTTGAGGTGTGCTGAGGTTCTGTGTTGGTGATGAGTTGTTGTGAAGTGCAATAGGAATTAAATGTAACTTGAAAAGCATTTTTTAGTTGTGAAATACAATTCATCAATAACTGGGACTCGCTCATTGTCCAGAACGTAATGTACATGAGGTTCTGGATGCACTTATCTAGGGATGAAGTGGCGTTCTTAGCAGACTCTTTAGATTGGGTAACTATTAAGACTTCAAACTTATAGACTCTAGAGTTATGAACGGAAGAATGCTACACAAGAACTCTAGAAACAGGGCACAAATATGGAAATATCAATTTGTAAACGAAATGAAAACAAAAATTGGCTTGTAGTGTACTGGATTGAGACAGGCATCAGCATTATGTTATGAATGTGTACTATACAAACAGTAGTAGTATTACACAACAAAATGGACGATTTAATTGATCATGTGTTCACTGAAACACCAAATATTGCACTAGCCCAAACATGGAGGAATGTAGCAAACGGGGAACTGTTAGCTGAATATCTCATTAAGAGGGACAAATTACTTCACACAAACAGATTACACGAGGAGGAGCAGTAATATGTGTCAGAGTACACACAAATTTCACACATTGAAACTATTTGGCTAGAATAAAATAATAAGCGCCTAAACATAAGAGGTTTAAAGGCCATGAACAATATCAGAATGTAGGCAAAGCAAATATGTATTGAAATATCTAGAGGATCTTGCACAAATAAATAGCATTTGAATAGAGAATGAGTTAGGAACAGCGATCGCAAGGAAATTAGATTGAACTGATGAAATAGTTCTGTATAAGAAAGCTTTTTAGTGGCGCCAGATTTCCTAAAAGCATTTTGAGGGATTTAAGGGTTTCTTTAGAAGGATAGATCGGGCACATTGAATTACGAGAGATGGAAAGTTGTTGGGTCGTGTCAAGAACTTCTTGTGGTTTACAAGGAAAATGATAATTATGATTTAAGACATTCTCAGTAAAGCACAGGGACGTGTATACCTTATAAATTAATTAGGTTGAATAACAATGACTCCAAATAGATAAGCATGAGACTAAAGAACCTTGTAGGAAAAGAATGCTATATAAAAAAGGATTATGAAGAGGGAAGTCAATCACAAACACAAACTTCTCAAACTAGATAGAAATGTTAAAATGAAATAAGGAAAGAAAGCAAAATAAGGAAATATATAAAAAAGTCAAGCAAAGACAAGTACCAAAGTTTCTTTTCAGATATATTAAACAAAGATTAGAGAGAAGACAGAGTAATTAAAATCTAAATAAGGTTAGGCAACTGACAAAGAAATGAGAAATGTTTCAAATTATTACTGTGTATCTATATTGTCACAAATTGACTCTCCACATTTGGATACTGGCTTCCCCCCAGCAGTTTTTCCTCAACTCTACGTTAACTCAACGTCAATCCAGGTGTCTTTATACGCTTATCCTATGCCTATTATGTGTCATAATGTTATATTCTAGTGTGTTACTCTGTGGATTAATGTATTTATTGGTTTGTGGTTTTCATTTACTTACTGTGTTATGATGCACTATGTAACCACCGGGGGAACTAGTTTGTGGTCACGCCACCGGCACTCCAGGGAGCGAGGGAGGTGATGGCATGTGGAGACGAGCCTCCCAGGTCTGACAACTTTGGACGCTCGTCAGCACAAGACTGACACCGATCATGGTAAACTGCTCCGGCAGGTTGGCAAGAAGGGAGAGTCTGAGTAGTATTGATATGTTGTATATATTTATATTTTTACTTTGCTATTTTAGTGTCTGAGTCAACCGAGTTGTCATTTGTGTAAATATTTTATTTAAAGCGCAATGAAATCACATTAATGTGATGTGTCAATGAGAAAATTAGCAAGAGATCTGAAGAGGATTCGAACCTACTCACTTGGTACTCCCAAGCAAGTTCGCTAGACCACCATGCCAGGAGATGTTCAAAGGAATGAAACCTGGGATTCCACTGAACCCTCTAGGACTCCTGAGGCTTACAACCTTACATTAGCCAAAGTACATGGGAGGGCCATGCTTAAAATCATTTTTCGGCTTCAGTTCTTAGCTTCAGGAGTCCTAGAGGATTCAGTGGAATCCCAGGGTGAACTTTTTTTTTTTACCGTGTTGTGGCATAGTGGTCTAGCACCCTTCCTTGGAGTACTACGTGAGTGGGTTCGAATCCTCCTTATGGCTCCTACTGATTTTCTCATTTTATTTGATTTCAAATGTAATTTTATATTACATTTAAAAGCCAGTTCTATTGCAGGAGTTAGTTACTTTTGTTGGTTTTATTTCATGAATCTCTGTTTTAACCTCAGTTTTTTTTACTTTATTCTTGTTTTCCTTAATCACATTTAGTTAAATGCATTTTTTTTGTCTTACGCTGGCAGTCCATCAGCTGGGGATAACCGCATTACCTTTATTTAACCAAAACAGTTCACTACAGAATAACTTGACATTATGCGGCAGTTGAACACACCAATGTAGGTGATCGAGAGAACATGATAACTACTTTAATCGTTATTAGGCAGAATGTTGTTACACAAATAAAAAATTAAAAAACAGATAAGTTCACAGGGCCAGGCGAGGTGCTTACCAGGGTGTTTAAAGAATGTGATGAGAGTCTTTGTGAGCCCCTGTATTGAATCTATATAGATAAAAATGTAAATGTTCGTTTGTTTAAAAAGCGCTAATCTCCGAAGGTTTATCACAGATTGCTTTGAAATTTTCACATAACGTTCATTCGCATCTGAGCGACTTTTTATATTCATACTATATAAATGTTACGTCTGTGACAGGAAAAAAAGTTTTTTTTATACTTGTTTTTCATGTGTTTTTCATGTGAGGGAAATCTTCGAAACCTCTTTACCGATTGCTTTGAATTTTTGACACAATGTTGCATTTGAATAGGCGCGTCTTTATATACCTCCTTTTATATACCTGCATTGGAACTGAGCTGTGTTGTTTACCACACCGTTCATTTCGCAAGTATAAGTGCAGGTGCCACACCTGTGACATTTAGAAACATTCGTTTTTTAAGAAACAGCGCCATCTGTTGCACATAGGAGCAACACACGCTATGTTAAATATGTTTTAATTCTATTTCAATGTTTCTGATTGCATTAACAAATAGAATTTTCATAGATTTTGATTTATTTTCATTTTGATTTAATTATTTTGTGTGACATTGCCTTGGAATTGAGCTGCGTTGTTTACCATACCGTTCATTTCGGTCATTCAGCATAGTTTATTTTTTTTATTTTGTCATTGTTTTTCATTTCCTTTTTAACTGTTTCTCTTATATTTCAATGATGGGGAACATCAGATCATTTGGGAAGGCATCGGACAAGGGAGTGGGGAGTGGTGGGGAGGACGAGGGAACGGAGGAGGGGAAAATGATGGGGACGGCTGAGTGACAGGGGAAGGTTGCTGTGGCTCAGCAACGCACATGCAATGCTAAGCCACAGCAATGCGTGGCCGGGAACAGCTTGTATTTAATAAATCAGTATTGTTTAGCAATATCTATATTTAAAATCAATATTTATTTTATTTATATTTTATTTAAAAATCAATATTATTTTATTCATACTTTATTTAAAAATCAATATTAATTTATTTAGATTTTATTTAAAACTCAATTTATAATAAAAAAATCAATCAATATTTAATAAAAACAATAATTATTATTTAAATCAATATTTAATATTTAATAAATATTTTCTTTAAACATCACTATATAAATCAATATATAATAAATGAATATTACCGTAGTGTTGCTGACATTGAGTAATTATTGACCCGCAACATTGTTCTACTTACAGCCCCACGTAAATAAATTAAGTTCAACAGGTTGAATATAATTCATGCAGGAGAAGGATTGCTAAATTCGTTGAATTATCAAAGCCTTTGTTACTGTGCTTTAGAAAGACGCTCATTAAAAGTTACAAGTTCCTGGAATTGTGGGGTGAGGGGTGAGGAGGTCATCTGAAGCTGTACTACAACTTCACATTTAAAAAAAAATCAGATTTATCATCAATGGAGTTAAATGTGAGTGAGAGACTGTTGTAAGTGGTCCAGTGCTCTGTTCGTGGTCATGTTTACCGTACATAGAAGCAGTTTAGACACAGGATTTAACACGAACATGTGCAAATCTGCAGATGATTAAAAAATAGGGCGGGAAATGTAGACTAAAAATTATAGACTAGACTAGGCTAAATCTAAATCTATGAAAATCTAGGTGATCTAGACAGGCTTTCAAAATGGACGCAAGTCTGGCATATGCAGTTAAATACTGAGGCATATGTAGTTCTCAGTATAGGTAAAAATAATACAGTTCTGGACATCAGCTGGAGGATGTTGAAATTCCCAGGCATAAATGAGAGAGATCTCAGAGACATATTAGCTATTTTAAGACAAAGAATGGATATATAAATAATTAAGGCTAAAAGACTATTCAAATTTATTACTAGAAACGTCAGCAGTAAAATACGTGAAATCCTAACGTTAGTTTTAACTTGCTCTTGATTCGGCCCATTTAGAATATGCGGCTCAGTTTTGAACTCTGAACTATGGAATGGGTATAAACTCACATCAACGTTTTATTCACTCGGGGCCCCTAGAAGCTATGAACCCCTGACCCACTGAGCGGGAAACGGAAGCTCTATCAAACACGCTAGGTTTGATAGCGTGATCATAAGGAGTGCTCTGGAGGACAGAGGTTCGAGGCTCCTAGGGCCCTAGTGAATGAAGTGTTATTACCTGCATTTATTATGACTGACAAGTCATTTGAACTTGTAAACAGGAAGATGACGAAGCTAATCCCAGGAAATACAAACCTCTTCATGAGAACGTAAAAAACACCATAATATACACATCCCATCCTCCTGTTTAGATAGTACATTTTATAACTATGTGCACCATAGTACAAAATTGATGTACAAAGCAGTTAGTAGAATTTTGAACTATTAATTTCATAGAGTCCGAAAAATAAAGCTAAAAAAACTACTTAAATATTCCTAGGCCTGGTATAGCACACATATGTACTATATTAGGCCTCAGATAGCGTGTGTTGGGCCAAGGAAGGTTAGGTTAGATGAGTTTAGGTTGTATTTGCAGCATAAATACCAAACCTTTTCCAGTTTGTCCAAATTCAGTGGTACAGATTTCTACTTCCTAGTTGTATTGTACGTCGGTATATGTACAATGGTCCTCATTGTTACTATAAGTACTACCTAAATAGGAGGATGGGCTGACTTACACTTCATAAACAACGTGTAAGGAATGTCTTGCCTGAAGTATAATTCGATGAAAGGGAACAGTAATTGGGAAATGAATAAGACTTTAATGGCCAAAAATGATTCGATAAACGGTTTCGGTAAGACACCTTCCTTGTGTTTGTTGACAGCGCGTTGATGATGACAGAACTTTGGTCTCCACAACACCTCGTCCAACAGGATTTATAGGAGCTGTTTACTCCACGACTCTAGTCTAACAACAATGGCTGACCTCTCCTTCCTCACCACTGACGCCTCCCTCACTTTGTAGAGATGTCCGTAACTGATAGAAGGGTCACATTTACTTTATTTTGATACTGATAATTAAGATAATTCAAATGAGATGTTTTTATGATTGTAAAAGTCCAAAGACTAATGTATTTAAGAATAATTCCCAACACAATAAGTGGTGAATTTATAATAGCATGTGGCAATGATATCCCGTTTTCTATAGATGGAAAATTCCACTACAGGCTACATTTTCTATGGGTTAACTTGTTTATACAACGGCAGCAGCAATATCTGCCTGTTGAATGTAATATTATTAAATGGTGTCGGGTTTTCCGACACTTGCCCCTCGCCTGCCCCTTGCCTTCCCATACACCAGCACTTGCCCCTCGCCTTTCCATACACCACCACTGCCCCTCACCTCCCCCTACACCAGCACTGCCCCTCACCTCCCTATACACCAGCACTGCCCCTCACCTCCCTATACACCAGCACATGCCCCTCACCTCCCTATACACCAGCACTGCCCCTCACCTCCCCATACACCAGCACTGCCCCTCACCTCCCTATACACCAGCACTGCCCCTCACCTCCCCATACACCAGCACTGCCCCTCACCTCCCTATACACCAGCACTGCCCCTCACCTCCCCATGCACCAGCACTGCCCCTCGCCTCCCTGTACACCAGCACTGCCCCTCACCTCCCTGTACACCAGCACTGCCCCTCACCTCCCTGTACACCAGCACTGCCCCTCACCTCCCTATACACCAGCACTGCCCCTCACCTCCCTGTACACCAGCACTGCCCCTCACCTCCCTATACACCAGCACATGCCCCTCACCTCCCTGTACACCAGCACTGCCCCTCACCTCCCTGTACACCAGCACTGCCCCTCACCTCCCTATACACCAGCACTGCCCCTCACCTCCCTATACACCAGCACTGCCCCTCACCTCCCTGTACACCAGCACTGCCCCTCACCTCCCTGTACACCAGCACTGCCCCTCACCTCCCTGTACACCAGCACTGCCCCTCACCTCCCCATACGCCAGCACTGCCCCTCACCTCCCCATACACCAGCACTGCCCCTCGCCTCCCCATACACCAGCACTGCCCCTCACCTCCCCATACACCAGCACTGCCCCTCACCTCCCTGTACACCAGCACTGCCCCTCACCTCCCTGTACACCAGCACTGCCCCTCACCTCCCTGTACACCAGCACTGCCCCTCACCTCCCTGTACACCAGCACTGCCCCTCACCTCCCTATACACCAGCACTGCCCCTCACCTCCCTATACACCAGCACATGCCCCTCACCTCCCCATACACCAGCACTGCCCCTCACCTCCCTGTACACCAGCACTGCCCCTCACCTCCCTATACACCAGCACTGCCCCTCACCTCCCTATACACCAGCACTGCCCCTCACCTCCCCATACACCAGCACTGCCCCTCGCCTCCCTGTACACCAGCACTGCCCCTCACCTCCCCATACACCAGCACATGCCCCTCGCCTCCCCATACACCAGCACTGCCCCTCACCTCCCTGTACACCAGCACTGCCCCTCACCTCCCTATACACCAGCACTGCCCCTCACCTCCCTGTACACCAGCACTGCCCCTCACCTCCCTATACACCAGCACTGTCCCTCGCCTACCCATACACCAGCACTGCCCCTCGCCTACCCATACACCAGCACTAGCCAGCACTAAAATCTAATAATATAATAAAATATAAGTGTTTATTTACGATAATATTTGCATGATTGCATGAAGCTTTTGTCCGCCCGCTGGCTACACTGACGACAAAATGGCCGCTCTGTTGATACTGGCGGCGGATGATGCTGTGACGTCACAGGTGAGGGCAGCACTGCACATTTCCTTCCTCAATCGTCCCTCGACCCTTAATCATTCCCTTGTATATATAATTGGTGAGACAATTTACTTACCTTAGTTAGGAAGTAGGGGAGATTTGGGTAAGATTTCTGGTAGCACATCATTTTGAATGAAATATTTAAACATCTCTGGAACATTTATTATAAAATTGTCTCTGAATTCATGTATCTTTCGCACTCCATCACATAGTGATGGAGGATGTGCTTTTTGACACAGTTTACATTTGGTCAGGTCTACATCAGCAGATAATTAGAAATCCCAGAGAGAGTTGTAACAGTTTAAGCCGAACAGTAGTAAATCTAGAAGTCTGCTGAATTTGTTGGATGATCCATAAATGTGTTGCTCCTCTTGCATGATAGTATGATGATAGATGGAGTTGCTGGTGTCGATTTCACTTTACCTCAGATCTACAAGATTTTGTTTAAGTTCTTGATGAACTATTGCTCCCAGACTGCTTACTGGCAATCCAAGGTTACACTCAATTCCTCCTTTAAAGGCAGATTCTTTGGCTAACTCATCAGCTCAATCATACATTTGGAGGCCAACATGAGATGGAGTCCACATGAAAGGGATTCTGTTACCATCATTAATAGATTAGTTGTATTTGTGTTAAAAGGGTTTTGTGTATTTTGTGTTCCAGGTTCCAAGGGTTGTTATAGCTGGGGGAAAGGGTTGTTGAGATAAGCTCCCACAGCCTGTAAAGTGCCCCTGATGGCGTGCGTCTGAAATAGCCTCTGACAACCAAGTCCAGCTCCTGGCCTGCACGTGTGGCTTAGCCTCTAGGCCTGGCAGAATTGCTTCTACCAACAGGAGAAGGGGCGAAGGCGGGTCTCTGGCGCCTTAAAACCAGTTGCTTCGGGCAGATGAGACTCGTTAGCCTGGAAAGGCAGCTCATCAAGGGGAAGGAAAACCCCGAATTCAAACCTCTGCTGTCTTGTGGCTAAACCCTCTCATGGGAAAGACTTCGGGAGTCAACCCTGAGGAAAAATCCGGAGTCGGAGTCCCTAAGGCAGTTTGCAGCTGTTTACAGCTACATTCTGGCAACTCCTGCGACGACACTGGTGCCAAGCGTACCGGCGCCTGCCCTTCCCTTGGACCACATCGGTGGCGTGGAGAGGGTGGATCTGCTGCATGGGTAACAGCTGGTCCTCCATAATTACTGCCCAGGCCTGAGATCTGGAGAGGACACTCCAGCATCGCCTTTGCGATGGCTCAACACGGGAAGTGACAGTTACCAGTGATAAGCCTACCACTCAATTGGCGTAGAGTAAGGCGCCAGGGGTTGCTTCCGTCGGTGGAAGAAATCATCCGATTTCATAGGACAGCTACCGCCCGCCTCAAGCTGGGCGGCCCCCAGCCAAAAAGGTGCTGTCCCGCCATGGTCCACCTGCTCCACTGGGTGCGTGGGGCTTAGGCCACAATCCAATAAGCGGATCGTCAACCCATGCACCAGGCAAAAGAAAACAAACACAGAGCCACCCAGCTCTCAAACTGGGCACATGGAATGTAAGGACCACGACACCGAGTCTCTCGGAAGATCTACTGGAAGTGAACGACGCCCGCAAGACAGCTGTGATCAACAATGAACTGCGCAGGCTCCAGATGGACATAGTCGCCCTGCAGGAGACACGTCTGCCCGCGACCGGCAGCATACGGGAGAAGGACTATACCTTCTTCTGGCAGGGCAAACCTCCAGAAGAGGTAAGGGAACATGGCGTTGGCTTTGCCATCAGGAACAGGTTGTTAGGGTCCATAGTACCGCCTATGGAGGGGTCTGCAAGGATCATCAAACTTCAGCTTCATACAGCAGTAGGAATGGTCAGCCTCATCAATGCCTATGCACCAACACTGACCTCCTCTACCGAACCGAAGGACAAGTTCTATGATGACCTCGGCCTAGCTCTCAGAGACATACCTCAACAAGAGCCAGTCTTCCTCCTGGGAGATTTTAATGCAAGAGTTGGATTTGCTCACAGCTCTTGGCCTTCCTGCCTGGGCCAGTTTGGATTTGGGAAGATGAATGAGAGTGGGCAGCGCCTCCTGGAGATCTGCTGCCGTCATGATCTCTGCATCACCAATTCCTTCTTCGACACCAAGCCCCAGCATAAGGTTTCCTGGAGACATCCCAGGCCTAAGCATTGGCACCAACTCTACCTGGTGCTTACGGGGTGTAACAATCTGAGAAATGTCAAACTGACCTGCAGCTTCCAGAGCGCAGATTGCGACACCAACAACTCTCTCGTCGTTTGCAGAGTAAAGTTCCAGCCCCGGAAAATCCACAGAGTAAAGGAGGGAAGACCATGCATTAACGTAAACAAGACCCGTGACCTTCACAAGGTGCAGGAATTCACTGCGGCGCTGGTAAATGCCCTTCCTGTACCACTCTGCAATAGCTCAAGTGAGAGGTGGTCACATCTCAGGGGCACTATTTTCAACACTGCAATGTCCACCATCGGTAAGAGGCAGAACAAATCAGAAGATTGGTTCGAGGCCAGTGCAGAGGAACTGTTACCCCTAATAGAGGAAAAGAGACGAGCTCTCTCATCCTACAAGAATCTGCCCTTAGAAAGGAATCTACAGGCCCTCCGTACTGCCCACAGTAGAGTTTAACAAAACTGCGAGGCGTTGTGCTAACGATTACTAGCTTCGACTCTGTTCCAGCATCCAGACTGCAGCCACTGTCGGCACCATAAGAGGCATGTACGAAGGGATCAAACAAGCAACAGGCCCTACACAAAACCGGACGGCTCCTCTAAAGTCAGCCACTGGAGAGATCATTAAAGACCGCGATCAACAGATGAATCGCTGGGTGGAACATTACTCCGAACTCTACTCCAGAGAGAACTTGGTCAGCGTAGAGGCTTTGGATGCAATTGAATGCCTGCCCATATTGGAAGAACTTGATCTTGAACCAACTGTGGAAGAAGTTGAGAAACCAGTGGATTCACTTTCCTCAGGGAAGGCCCCAGGAGACGACGGGATTCCGCCTGAAGTTCTCAAGTGCGCTCGTGGAACACTTAAATCTGAGCTTCATGAACTTCTGTGCTAGTGCTGGAGGGAGGGCTCGATGCCACAAGATATGAGAGATGCAAACATCATCACTCTCTACAAAAGTAAAGGTGACAGAAGCGATGTAAACAACTATCGCGGCAAATCCCTCCTCAGCGTCGTTGGCAAACTCTTCGCTAGGGTCGTTTTGGTCAGGCTTCAGATTCTTGCCGAAAGAGTGTACCCCGAGTCACAGTGCGGTTTCCGAGCAGAGAGGTCGACCACTGACATGGTGTTCTCCCTGAGACAGCTTCAAGAAAAGTGCAGCGAGCAGAGAAAAGCCTTGTACATTGCCTTCATTGACCTTACAAAGGCCTTCGACCTCGTGAGTAGGGACGGACTCTTCAAGATCTTGGCCAAAATTGGCTGTCCACCCATCCTACTCAGCATGATACAATCGTTCCACAAGGACATGAAGGGGACAGTCGTGTACCACGGCTCAACTTCTGAACCATTCAACATTAACAGTGGTGTTAAACAGGAGTGTGTTCTTGCTCCAACCCTGTTCGGCATCTTCTTCGCGATCCTCGTCAAGCATGCCTTTGGAACAACCACAGAAGGCATCTATCTCCATACAAGATCTGATGGAAAGCTCTGTAATTCATCCAGACTCTGAGCAAAAACAAAAGTACAGATGCGAATCCTCTTCGCCGACGACGCAGCGATCACCACACACACAGCAGAAGGACTGCAGCAGCTACTCAACCGCTTTGCCGCAGCCTGTTCCGCATTCAGCCTGACAATCAGCCTGAAGAAGACACAGGTGATGGGACAAGATGTCAATGAGCTACCCTGTATAAATATAGCAGACTATGTGCTGGAGGCAGTTCACGAGTTGGTGTACCTGGGCTCCACAATCTCACACACCCTTTCCCTAGACACTGAGCTCAACAGGCGTATCGGGAAGGCCGCAACAACACTGGCCAGGCTCACAAATCCCGTTTAGGAAAATGCCAAACTGACAGTGCACACCAAGGCACAAGTCTACATGGCATGTGTGGTGAGTACACTTCTCTACGGCTCGGAATCCTGGACCCTGCACTCTCGCCAGGAGAGATGGCTTAACACCTTTCACATGCGGAACCTGAGACGCATCCTTGACATTACGTGGAAAAACCACGTCACCAACAACACTATACTCGAGAGAACAGGAGTCCCTTCAATGTTCACTCTCCTGAAACTGGGACACGATGGCTGGGACATGTCACACGCATGGTCGATGGCTGCATACCGAAGGACCTCTGGTATGGAGAACTGACAACAGGAAGGAGACCCACCGGAAGACCTCAGCTGCGTTTCAAAGATGCCTGCAAACGCGACCTCAAGCAGATGAACATCGACATCAACACTTGGGAGGCAGCAGCTGCGGCCTGGAGATGTAAAGTGCAGAGGGGACTCCAACTATTCGAGGATGAACTGAAGAGGCAGGCGGAGGATAATAGATTTCAGAGGAGGTTTCGACCACTGTCAGACGCACCCGCTTCGGTGTTTTTCTGCGCTCGCTGCAGTTGAGACTGTCCTTCTCTGGTTGGCCTTCACAGTCACAGCAGGCGCTGCATCCAACTAGACTACAACAACTAGACACCCAGGGCACAACTCCATAACCCCACGGGATTGACGGATGACTACTATTTATGTCTATCTTCAGACACGAGCATGTTACAGTTATGTCTTAAAGAGTTGAGAGCTGTTAATTTAATGATGATCAAGAGTCACTTACAATTAATGTATCAAGTTTGGATACTTGTTCACATTTCAGTGCATGATGCAAGGCAAATAATTCGGTCTGAAGGGTAGAGGCCAAGTTGTTTATAAAGACTCCCCCACTAAAAATATAAGCCAACGCCCATTGTCAGGACAACTATATGCTTCCAGATGCACCCGTGGGGCGCTGTAGGAAATTCTCAGTATATATGATTTGAGAGAGAGAGAATGCTCTGTGGACAGAGCATCAATATTGCTTAAGGCTTATATTTTAGCTTTGCCTCAAGACGAAACTTGGGCTGATCTTTAATTTGCTTCATTGTTGGAAAGGGAGGGACTAAAATTGGAAAGGGTGTAATTTCCCACAGTGCAGGAAAGTGCTGTTGTTGTCTCTCTGGGTACAAATTATAGATTCTGATACTTTCTGAGTTCAATTCCAGTTTTATTTATCCATTTGAAACAATGTTTACATTTAATAAAGAAATTCTCGAGGACTTCAGTTCAAGGGTTAGGATGAGCAAGCCTAAGCATTTTTTATACCAATTTGACAGTTAATTTCAGTAACACGATAAACAACGCTCGGAATATTAAGTTCCTTCCTCATGTTAAGTATCTTTATGGTACGAGGGGCACCCAAGGATTATCTTCAAGGCTTCGTTCTGCAATTTTTTACGCCTTTCCAAACTTTCTTTCAGGCATCAAAGCAAGCAGAGGTGTAGCATAATCCACTAAAG
The DNA here is from genome assembly GCF_040958095.1 of Procambarus clarkii. Lineage (NCBI taxonomy): Eukaryota > Metazoa > Arthropoda > Malacostraca > Decapoda > Cambaridae > Procambarus > Procambarus clarkii. The sequence goes on from NW_027189168.1 coordinate 633,715, forward strand.
ATCCGATGTATGCAAGGTAAATAATTTTGACTATTAAGAATATAAGAACAAAGGTAACTGCAAAATTCCTATTGGCCCATACGAAGCAGCTCCAATTTATAACCACCAAATCCCACTCACGTACATGTCCAACCCGCGCTTGAAACAATCGAGGGACCCCACCTTCACAACGTTATGCGGTATAATTGGTTCCACAGATCAACAACCCTTCTACCGAACCAGTATTTACCCAAGTCTTTCCTAAATCTAAACTTATTCAATTTAAACCCATTGTTTCGTGTTCTGTCTTGTGTTGATACTTTTAATACCTTGTTAATATCCCCTTTGTTATGTTCATTCAACCACTTGTAAACCACTATCATGTCACCCCCAACTTCGCCTTTCCAGTGAATGTAATTTAAGCTATGTTAATCTTTCTTCTTATGATAGGTTTCTAATTTGGGGAATTAACTTTGTCATCCAACGCTGGATACATTCAAGAAAATTTATATACATTCAAAAGTATGGCGACCAAAACTGAACTGCATAATCTAAATGGGGCCTAACCAGAGTAAGATATAGCTAAAGAACAACACCAGGGGATTTGTTACTAACGCTTTGATTAATATATCCCAGTGTCCTATTTGCCTTATTACAAACATGACAAATCAATGAATTCTGACATTGGCACCATACCCTGAGTGATAACCTGCAACAGCCTTGAGAGCTTGGAGCCTGTCTTTATACTGATTTGTACAACAGGACAACAGGACCATACAGTGGCACCTCAAGGCCAAGGTATTTGAATCTGTTTACATAGTCAAGCTGGGAGCCATAATACAGTTGCATCTTGTGAACAACTCCTCCCTGCCTGGGTGGATGCCAATTTAGTATTTTGGTTTTCTTTCCTGAGATATGACTAAACCTGGGTCCTGACATGAGTCTAATACAGAGTTAAGAGTGTTCTGTATGTTAACATACCCAGTGGTGTGTATCATTAGTTAATCAGCATACCCAGTGGTGTGTATCTATATCATCATCATAACCAGTTGTGTGTATCATTATATCATCAGCATACCCAGTGGTATGTATTATTATATCATAGGCATACCCAGTGGTGTGTATAATTATATCATCAGCATACCCAGTGGTGTGTATCATTACATCATCAGCATACCCGGTGATGTGTATCATTATATCATGAGCATACCCCGTGGTGTGTATCATTATATCATCAGCATAGCTATAATGATGTGGACGTTGGGTTTGCTCGGTACAGAGTTTAACAGCGTGTTTATTCAGATATTAAATAAGGTAGGACTGAGGACACTTTCCTGTGAAGTACCTAGTTCGAAGTCTCTTGTTATCATTAATAATTTTGTTGTATATGTGTCTAGCTGCAGATACGTGCATGCTACAGTTATGTCTTAGAGAGTTGAGAGCAATTAAGGATGATAAAGAGTCACAATTAATGTATCAGTTTAGAGATTTGTACACATTTCAGTGCAAGAAGCAAGGAAAACAGTTCGGTTTGAAGGGGGGTAGAGGCCAAATGTTTATACGGACTCCCCACTCATAATATAAGCTTTGAATACAGTGCCACATAAAAGACTGATTAAAAAGATAGAGGCTCACTATATTGGGGTTTTATATTAAGCTGAATTAGGGCATGGCTATACCAAAGGAAACAAAGATTTAGAATCAATGGGGTTATATCAGATTGGGAAAATGTAAGTGGAGTGTCTGCCTCAATTTTCTGTTCTGTGACCTCTGTTACTCATAATATATATAAAATATTTAGATTCAGGTTTGAGCAGCAATATTTGCAAATTTGCCGATGATACAAAAATTGAGAGGGTATTGAACATGGAAAAAGGCTCACTATCACTTCGAAACGATCTAAATAGGGTACTAAAATGGTCAAAAGATTGGCGGATGCAGTTATAAATGCTGACAAATGTACGGTTTAGAGGATAGGTAATGATGATAGAGTTACAAGATATTTAGTTAGATGCATGGTGCTGAGATTGCAAAGTCGAATTATGAAAGGGATCTGGGAGTTATGATTAGTAAGAATTTAAAACCAAAAAATCAATACATAAATGTTCATAATAATGCAAACAGAACACTGGGATTTATGTATCGAAACATTAGTAATAATTAAGACATCTGTTGTTCTTCAGCTATATCTTGCTCTGGTTAGGCCCCATTTAGATATATATGCACTTCACTTTTGGTCGCCATACTATAGAATGGATATAAATTCACTAGAGTGCGTCTAACGTAGGATAACAGAGTTAATCAGCCAAAACACTTTGGGCGAGTTAGCCCTCCACTATCTCCAGTGGTTTTGAACATTCCGTGGTAGCGTGCGGAAATGCTGAAAAGTGTATACTCTTTTCAACTTTGTCACCTAAATTCTCGTCATAGGTTTTTCAATTTTGTAACAATGTGTTCGCAATAGAATTCTCTAGAGGAGTAAATGCATATAAACTCCAAAAGCCAGGCCCACCATCCGCAACAAACAGAGAAAGTGAGAGTGTGTTACCCGGGAGCTCGCATGAGCGATAATATGTATACACTCTTTTCTTTTTAACCTCAATTGTCGTCCTAGGTCTTTCATTTTGATATCATTGTGTTCGCAATAATATTTCCAATGGGAATATATGCATAAAATATAAAAAACAGCAGTGCGCTCCACCCGCTAACGTGATGAAAGCAGGCTGCGTTACTGGGAAGAGAGCCATGCAGTATCTGGCCTTCCATTAGAGAGCATGGTAATACTGAAAGCGAATACTCTTTTCAACTTTGTCACTTAAATTCTCGACCTAGGTTTTTCAATTTGGTATCAATGTGTTTGCAATAGAATCCTCTACAGGTTTAAATGCATGTAAACTCCAAACGCATGGCGTACCACCAGCACAAAACAGAGAAAGTGAGAGAAAGTTACCTGGGAGCGCTCAAGAACAATGTAAAGTGTACACACTTTTCACTTTTGTTACCTCAATTCTCGTCATACGTCTTTCATTTTGGTATCAATGAGTTCGCAAGTGTATCTGCTGGCATTTTACCCTTTGCTTGGATCTGAAAGGTTTTAGGTTCACCACGCTGCAATCTGATAATACCACAGGTGTATACCCCATCTTCAACCAGCAATTCACTCATTCAAACCGACTTATAATAGTTATCCATATATAAATGGCAACATTTGTTCTTCAGTAGTTCAAAACGGGAAGACGTTGGCGGCAGTTTAAAATCAGTCCCCCAAAATTGGATAAAAACCTGAATTTTTGCAAATATTTTAAATTTGATGCCATACTTCGTCATTAGTGAACATTTAGCAGCTAATGTTTTGACTCCATACTTCATCATTAGTGGGCAAAAGTGTTAGAAACCTGTCATATGAAGAAAGATTGTCAAAGCTTTAATTACATTCTTTAGAAAGGCGAAGAATTAGGAGTGACATATGGCATAAGGGAATATAACATAACAAAGAGGACATTAATAGGGCATTAAAAGTAACAACACAAGATAGAACTCGAAACAACGTGTAAGATTTAGGAAAGAACTGCATAGGTAGATATACTGGGTTTGTACCTCAAGGTTCATGTATGTAATATTACAGAGTTCAAAATAACTCCCATGCATGCAGTTGATTTATGTTATGTTTATATTTTTTATGTTAAAATGATTTTGTTAATTTGTTTCTATATTTTCATAAGTAAAGCATGCTTACCGTCTTATTCCAAGTTTCATGATAACTTTACAAGGTATAAAACATAAAGTTCAATATAATATTTTGGTTTTCATACAGGAATTATACGTTAATATAACATCATAATGACGTAATATGTCGTGTAAATAAAGTTATATTGACATCATATAAATGTTATATTCATGTTATATGAATGTAAATTGGATAGGTTTACATAAAGTAAGCAAAAAACACAAAATGTTGACTGAAAATTATTTATTCTTAAATATAAAGCATGAAAACATTATAATTCCATAGCATACACTATTATTTTTAAATTTTTACATAAATCTTAAAAAACTGCATCTCAAGAATATAGGTTTTTATTTATATCCTTTGGTTTTAAGGACGTCAGAAATACGTATATATGTCAAACGTAACAGTATTACCTTTTTGGCACCATTTAAAAACGTCCACATTCGTGCTGTGTTTGCTTGGCTCTCTCTCTCTCTCTCTCTCTCTCTCTCTCTCTCTCTCTCTCCTCTCTCGCTCACTCTCTTTCTCTCCCTCTTTCTTTCTCATTTTCTCTCTCCCTGGTTCTCTTTTTCTTTCCTCATTATTTCTCTTCTTTCTTTTTCTCTCTTTTCTCTCCTATTTTTCCTTCTTTCTCTCTCTTTCTTTCTCATTTTCTCTCTTCTCTCTCTCCCTTGTTCTCTTTTTCTTTCCTCTTACCTCTCTTCTCTCTTTTCTCTCCCATTTTTCCTTCTCTCTCACTCACTCACTCTCTCTCTCTCTCTCTCTCTCTCTCTATATATATATATATATATATATATATATATATATATATATATATATATATATATATATATAAATATATATATATTTAAGATGAATAGGAAAACCAGGGATATACTGAACATCTTGTATCAGAATCTTTACTTTAAAAAACATAACGTTTCGAATACTTCTCGTATTCATCATCAGATCTAAAAGAAAAAACAGAAATCACAATCAAATAGCTGGTAAACAAAGAACTCATACTGAATATAATTGCCTATCAAAGAAAGGAAAAAACTTAAAAAACAAAACACTTAAGCGCACTTAAAGTGATCAATACAAATAAAACTTATTAACTGTCACATATTAAAACTAATTTAAAATCCATTATACTACAAGATGAAATTTATAACTACTAAAACAAACCGTTCTATTAAACTTACGTGAAGTGATCGATCAGAAGTGAAACTTGATACCTAAAACATAGATACTAAACACTATAACAAATATTTATATAATGACTTCAAATCTACAAAAAATGTATGTAAAATACAAACAGAATAAATGACAGTTATAAAGTACTAACCAAAATCTTATAAAAAACTCAAATATTAAATAAAATTAAATACCAAAAAAGGTATTATATATCCTAAATAAAAGATTATATTAATGTACAATGTTAAGACTTGAAATAAGTAAGAAAGAGCAAAGACATGGTAAACTAAACAAAATTAAACTACCAAAATAAACTAAAAATCAAATTACAGGGCCTACTGTGCACTATACAGTGTACAATTGAACAGCTGAAAGGTTGCTATTTAACAGAGGCCGCAGCTCCTTTATATATAAGGATTCCATTACTCTCAAATCTGACTGGCCATTCATACAAGTGTCCAGAATTTTAAAATCAGATTCCAGCAGAGAATGATCAAACTCATAACAATGGTTTCTAATCTCCGAAAATGCTGGTTTAGACAATGGTAATCCAGTCCTAAAAGATAATCCCCGGTGCTCAAGTATCCTAATCTTAAAGTTCCGAATGGAACTCCCGACATATCCAGCATTACAGCTGGAACAATTATACATATATACGTCAAATATTCACAATATATTTGACAGTACGATTTAATACTAAGTGAAAATAAGTACAATTTCTAACTGCTATGAATAGTACATAATTGCACTTATTTGTCTCCTTACATTTACCACCCCATTTTTGGAGGACGGGCTGATATACGACATTTGAGCACAAGGGGGTAGGCACTTTATCTTTAAATTTAAAATAAGAGCCTATGGTATTTGTGTTGACAAAAATAAATCTAAAGTTTACTTGAGGATAACACTGCTGCAACAGTCTCCTCAAACGACTCCTTACAGAAAAGCTAATACTGCCATAAAATGGTAATTTAATATATTTAAGATCCCTTTCCACTGTAGTAATCCTACACGATGGGTGAAACTTCTTATTTAAGAAATTCCTTATAAAAGTATAAACCATATGCACAGGATAACCATTATTTGAATAAAAGGTCCTGCACTGGCTAATGCTTTTTTGAGTTTTCACGAAATAAATTGGCTTGATAATTGTCCTTCGGCCTTTAAACCAGTCTTGTACAGAAGATATGTAGATGACACTTTTTTGTTGTTTAGGGACCAATGTCATAGTGAGAAATTTAGAGAGTATCTTAATGCACAACATAGTAATATACGGTTTACTGCAGAGTGTGAAGTTGATAATTCATTGTCGTTTCTTGATGTAAAAGTGAGTAACCTCAATGGGTTCAACACTAATGTTTTTAGGAAACCAACCTTTACTGGTTTAGGTTTAAATTTTAATTCCTTTGTTCCCGATATTTTTAAGAAAAATGCTATTAACACTCTACTGAATAGGGCCTTTGTTTTATGTTCTAATTGGAATAACTTTGATCAGGAAATTAATTTTCTTGTGAATTTTTTTTCAAATAATGGTTATCCTGTGCATATGGTTTATACTTTTACAAGGAATTTCTTAAATAAGAAGTTTCACCCATCGTGTAGGATTACTACAGTGGAAAGGGATCTTAAATATATTAAATTACCATTTTATGGCAGTATTAGCTTTTCTGTAAGGAGTCGTTTGAGGAGACTGTTGCAGCAGTGTTATCCTCAAGTAGACTTTAGATTTATTTTTGTCAACACAAATACCATAGGCTCTTATTTTAAATTTAAAGATAAAGTGCCTATCCCCTTGTGCTCAAATGTCGTATATATGTATAATTGTTCCAGCTGTAATGCTGGATATGTCGGGAGTTCCATTCGGAACTTTAAGATTAGGATACTTGAGCACCGGGGATTATCTTTTAGGACTGGATTACCATTGTCTAAACCAGCATTTTCGGAGATTAGAAACCATTGGTTTGAGTTTGATCATTCTCTGCTGGAATCTGATTTTAAAATTCTGGACACTTGTATGAATGGCCAGTCAGATTTGAGAGTAATGGAATCCTTATATATAAAGGAGCTGCGGCCTCTGTTAAATAGCAACCTTTCAGCTGTTCAATTGTACACTGTATAGTGCACAGTAGGCCCTGTAATTTGATTTTTAGTTTATTTTGGTAGTTTAATTTTGTTTAGTTTACCATGTCTTTGCCCTTTCTTACTTATTTCAAGTCTTAATATTGTACATTAATATAATCTTTTATTTAGGATATATAATACATTTTTTGGTATTTAATTTTATTTAATATTTGAGATTTTTATAAGATTTTGGTTAGTACTTTATAATTGTCGTTTATTCTGTTTGTATTTTACATACATTTTTTGTAGATTTGAAGTCATTATATAAATATTTGTTATAGTGTTTAGTATCTATGTTTTAGGTATCAAGTTTCACTTCTGATCGATCACTTCACGTAAGTTTAATAGAACGGTTTGTTTTAGTAGTTATAAATTTCATCTTGTAGTTTAATGGATTTTAAATTAGTTTTAATATGTGACAGTTAATAAGTTTTATTTGTATTGATCACTTTAAGTGCGCTCAAGTGTTTTGTTTTTTAAGTTTTTTCTTTCTTTGATAGGCAATTATATTCAGTATGAGTTCTTTGTTTACCAGCTATTTGACTGTGATTTCTGTTTTTTCTTTTAGATCTGATGATGAATACGAGAAGTATTCGAAACGTTATGTTTTTTAAAGTAAAGATTCTGATACAAGATGTTCAGTATATCCCTGGTTTTCCTATTCATCTTAAAATTAAGATTCCCGAAGGGAACATCGATCATAAATATATATATATATATATATATATATATATATATATATATATATATATATATATATATATATATATATATATATATATATAATTTTTCACGAATTTTCTCAATGTTTCTTACATTTTTCTTCACTGTTGACGGTAACTGAAAAATCAATTCTCCAAAATTCATTTTTATTTCTAGTCTGACGCGACACTTGAGCGCGTTTCGTAAAACTTTTTACATTTTCAAAGACTTTTGAACGCTTCCCTCCCTTCTTTTCAAAGACAAAGAACGCTTATGTCGACCATGCTCTCAGCCACAGCTCGGGATTGAAACAAGTCGATGAAGAACTCTGTAGGGTAAGGCAGGTCCTATTCAACAACGGCTTCTCCAATGGTTTCGTTGAAGACATCATAAGGAGGAAGGTGCAACGCCATGCAACCTCTGAAGAGACAACTAACACAACACCTGTACCCCCTATTAGACTATTTTACAGGAACTTCTTTTCCACAGCTCATAAAACGGAGGATAGGGTCCTGAAAGATATTGTTAATAGAAACGTTATCCCTACAGACAAAAATCAGAAGATACAATTGACGATCTACTATAAAATCAAGAAAACGGCCAACCTACTCATGAGAAACTCTCCAGACACAAAGCAAAACGCTTAAAAAGAGACCAATGTCTCTATGCCTTCAAATTCCCACTTGGGGACTGTAAGCCTCAAAGAATTCAGTTTATAGGCAAGACAACAACATCTCTTTCCAGGCGATTAACGATGCATAAGCAACAGGGCTCCATTAAGGAACATATAATCTCTTCCCATAACCAGACCATCACCAGAGAAGTCTTAATAAAAAACACGGAAATCATCGATAGATACAGCGATAGCAGGCGGCTAGAAATCTGCGAGGCACTACACATTAAGAAGTCGACACCAGCAATCAACAGCCAATATATATTCTACCCACTTCAAGACTCCGTACCAATATAGAAGCATCAAGAAATATGGGCCAATAGGCCCTTTGCAGTTACTTCCATTCTCCCCTTTAACTTACCCAAAATTATACCCATTGTTTCGTGTTCTGTCTTGTGTTGAAAGTTTGTTTTCACCTCATCCAAAACTGTTGTAACATATCACCTCACCCAAATGCAGGTATAAAAAATCGAAGACATTTAAGTTCTTTTCAGTTATAGTTGTGTGTGTGTAAACTAAAGTCTTTGAAAATGTAATAAGTTTTACGAAATGCGCTCAAGTGTCGCGTCAGACTAGAAATAAAAATGAATTTTGGAGAACTGATTTTTCAGTTACCATCAACAATGAAGAATGATGTAAGAAACATTGAGAAAATTCGTGTTAGAATTATTAATCTTACTTTTTCGGTCATATTTATTAATATGTCTACAGGAAAGAATGCTACCAAAATATATATATATATATATATATATATATATATATATATATATATATATATATATATATATATATATATATATATATATATATATATATATATGTTGTACCTAGTAGCCAGAACGTCGTATTCGGCCTACTATGCAAGGCCCGATTTGCCTAATAAGTCAAATTTTCCTGAATTAATATATTTTCTCTAATATTTTTCTTATGAAATGATAAAGCTACCCATTTCATAATGTATGAGGTCATTTTTTTTTATTGGAGTTAAAATTAACGTACATATATGACCGAACCTAACCAACCCTAGCTAACTTAACCTAACCTATTTTTATAGGTTAGGTTAGGTTAGGTAGCCGAAAAAGTTAGGTTAGGTTAGGTTAGGTAGGTTAGGTAGTCGAAAAACAATTAATTCATGAAAACTTGGCTTATTAGGCAAATCGGGCCTTGCATAGTAGGCTGAGAAGTGCGTTCTGGCTACTTGGTACGACATATATATATATATATATATATATATATATATATATATATATATATATATATATATATATATATATATATATATATATATATATATATATATATATATATGTATATATATATATATATATGTATATATATATATATATATATATATATATATATATATATATATATATATATATATATATATATATATATATATTGTGACGATAATCTCCTTCAAGAGATTGAGCCTGCTCTTCCCTCCAAAATACGTCGATATATACATCTATATAAAACTAGTATGGAAGAAATATCCAACAAATACATCTCCAAAGTTTGCCAGAGCGCAAAACGTATGCAGCCAGGAACACCTGCTCCACCTCGAATCACCAAACTACCTGTCTGTCGCCCGCTCATCGCTGATTGGCTGCGGGTCCAGTTGCACCTGCCCTCCACCCACCACACTACCTGATGTCTGGGGCCACACGACCGCCAGACCTCAGAATATCCAGTGCTTTCAACAAGTTAACACGTCTCGTTGGTAGACTAAGCTGTGGCTTACGTGTACTAAGAGAGGTGGCAGCTTAAAGCCAATATTCCTGCACCCATATTTACATTGTTTGTTATACACTTGTTATTACTCACTTGTCTTAACGTAACTTTTCATTTTGTCATTTGATTATTCTTATTATTTTGATTGATTGATTTTATGTTCCAATTTATATGTCCATTTTATTCATGTTTTGCTTTTCTAACGTAATTAAAAACTCATTGTTAAATTTACTTGTGTTTTGTGTGTCTTCTCATTACCTTACCACAGACGAAGTTCCAGATTTTCTATTTTTTGTTTCTATATGTGACGAGGCCATACCCCTAGCTCTTGAACAGCCGAACACCAACGCGTTACCATCACAATATATATATAATATCCCCCTCCCTCCCTTCTTGCTCTCTCTCTCTCTCTCTTCACTTATCTCACTCTTTATTCTCTCTCCTCTTCCTCTTTCTCCTCCCGCTCTCTCTCTCTTTTTTCTCTCTCTCCCCTACTCTCCTCTCTGGATCACTCGACCCTCGCTTTCCTCCCCTCTCTCTCTCCTTCTCTCTCTCTCTCTTCCTTTTCTCTCTTTTCTCTCCTCTCTCTTCTCTCACCTCTTTTCTCTTCTATCTCTCTGTCTCCTTATATCTCTCTCTCTTCTTCTCTTTCCCTCTCTTCTTCATGCTCTTCTTTTCTCTCTTCTCACTTTTTCTGCTTCTTTCTTTCTCTCATCTTCTCTATCTCTCTCTCTTTCTCCCTCTGTTCTCCTTCTGTCTTCCTGTCTCCTCTCTCCTTTTTCTCTCTCTCTGATCTCTCTTTCATCTCTCCTTTTTCTCTCTCTCTGATCTCTCTCTCCTCTCTCTCCATCTTTCTAAATGCAATGAAGATAATTTTACCTAATAAATTCAACCTTTGCTCCAAAACGTTATATCATGACATATAAAATACGTTTTATTAAAACGTTTTGACCTCACGTTTTAAAGTCGTTTTTACAAATTCTCAAAATACGTATTTTAAACGTAATTTAAAACGTGCCCAAAACAATGAAAAGTCGTTTTTGGGACGTTTTGAAAACGCGAAAATGTTTGGTGGGTTGATCTTGTCGTAACTGATTTACGTGTAAGTATTAATCATTTTAGACCCCTGGAATATGTGGGTTCTTCAGACCTGCAGGCTTCCTTTACTATACTTACTGTCACAACAGCTCGAGATGAAGAATGATCTCCCACAACCTGGCTTGGAGACAAGGGGATCTGGCCAGCCCTCCATTCAGTGCTAGCAGCAACACAGACAGGCTGACCGACCAACTTGTCTTCTTAAAAATTACGTTTGAATTTAGCTGTTTGTCCGTATGGCCGAGAATGGACGTAATTTGAAAATGAAAAATAGTTCAAAATAAATTTTAGATTTTTTCTTCCAAAACAGCAAGTTAAGTGTCCTCTGGTAGGTTAAGAGGGCAGGAAGTTCTCCTAAGGTTTCATAACGTCACGAGAATGGTCAGCAGAAAGTTTCCTCTCCTATCCTAACTGAGTAAGCCAGAGGACTCAAAACAGAAAACGGAACAGTACGTCACATTCGTGAGCTGAATTAATTTCAAATTACGTGAATTTTTGGTCATACGGGCAAACGCACGACAAGCTTATATAATTTTAAGAGGATGGGTTGGAGAGACAGACATACAGACAGACAGACACATTGCATTAGGAATAAAAGATTCAAAGAGATACAAAAAGACTGAAAGGGGCCAAGAGAGAGACGGTCAATGAGACATAAGAACAGGGAGTACAAGAATAATCACTACGTGTCCGGACTTACACGAAGAATGGGGAGGTGGTGGTAGTGTTCTGGGCCAATGGGCCCAGCGTGTGAACTGCCCATCCGCCTCCTTCCTTCTTCTGCTGCGTCCCTCTGCTGCTGCTTGTGCTACTGCTGCTGCTCCTCTCGCTCCCATCCTGGCTACTTTCCTGCTTCTGTCCGGGAAGGAGTAAAATTTATAGGTTTAGCATCTACATATTTGTTCAATGTCAACCTATAATCTCGCATTCATAAGTTCTATTATGTTACTGTGAGTTGAAAGCCGTCCTCTCCTAATATTAGTGCTTTAAAATACAGTTATGTGTTCCAGCTGTGATTTTCTTGCCTTAGAGTTGTGGCTTTAGCGACAATATGAGAGAGATCCTGCAGTGTCCAGTACCCAGGATCTCACTCTCTGTCGCCTTCAGTGACTATTATTCTTGAATGGGCTCCTTATGACACCCATAACATGTGACTGAATGGCCTCATAAGTGACAATCTAAGCCTAATGTTAATGGTAGAGCGCCGTTGACCCCTTACACCCCTTACATTTCTCCTATCAACCTCAACTGTATTATAATACCTTAGGAAGTTAATCACTTCCCTACGACCCGGTGCTAATACACAACACATCTTTCCCGTCGGCAAATGAGCCCCTTGCAACACGGGTGACGTTTATCAACTGGTTATAACCTTGGAACAATCAAAGATGATTTCTTCATCACAATTAACGTTATGTTAACAGGTAACTCATCCCCACCCATGGATGCCTATTCCAGCTCTCCTCCTGACGTGGTCGACCAGACTATCCTTCCTAACCATGAGGTTGTGTCGCCCTCAAGGGGGGGGGGGATGTTAATGTTCTTGTGAAAACTGATGTGGCAGGTGCTGACGTCAGCCCAGGAGCTACACGTCCCCTGGAGACCGATCTGTTCTGTCACGCTCGGATCCTGATTGTGTTACCTCCTGAAATATCTGGGGTGAAATGTTGCGCCCGTCCTCTGGGGTCTATCCTTTCACTGGTTTGGGCCAGCCTTGTCTCTTGAGATTGTGAGTGGTGGAGGAGACAGTGGGGGCTTCGAGGTGGGGTCCTCTGAGTGTGTGGGGGAGGAGACTTCAATGTGGGGTCCTTCGAGTGTGTGGGGGTGGAGACTTCAATATGGGGTCCTCCGAGTGTATTGGGGAGGAGACTTCAATGTGGGGTCCTCCGGGAGTGCGGGGGACGAGGGTGGGGGAGAGGCATCAAGCTGGTGATCTCTGATCTACACGTTGACAAAGGCACTTAATTGTCGTGATACTGAAATTTCGTCACCTAGCAGGTGAGTTCAATGGTGGCTCAAGTAGCCATATACTCGAGGACAGCTAATCATCACGCTGTTGACTATCTATATCTAATGCTATCAAACCAACTTATCTTAGTTTTTGGTTCTGTGGCCGATTACGTGTATTTTTATGGCCTGTGTTGAGAAGGACGGGTTGTGTGTTGATGAGGACGGGTTGTGTGTTGATGAGGACGGGTTGTGTGTTGATGAGGACGGGTTGTGTGTTGATGAGGACGGGTTGTGTGTTGATGAGGACGGGTTGTGTGTTGATGAGGACGGGTTGTGTGTTGATGAGGACGGGTTGTGTGTTGATGAGGACGGGTTGTGTGTTCATGAGGACGGGTTGTGTGTTGATGAGGACGGGCTGTGAATTGATGATGACGGGTTGTGTGATGATAAGGACGGGCAGTGTGTTGATGAGGACGAGTTGTGTGTTGATGAGGACGGGTTGTGTGTTGATGAGGACGAGTTGTGGGTTGATGGGGACGGGCTGTGTGTTGATGAGGACGAGTTGTGTGTTGATGAGGACGGGTTGTGTGTTGATGAGGACGGGTTGTGTGTTGATGAGGACGGGTTGTGTGTTGATGAGGACGGGTTGTGTGTTGATGAGGACGGGTTGTGTGCTGATGTGGACGGGCAGTATGTTGATGATGACGGGCAGTATGTTGATGAGGACGGGGAGTATGTTGATGAGGACGAACTGTGTGTTGATGAGGACGGGCAGTATGCTGATGAGGACGGGCTGTGTGTTGATGAGGACGGGCTGTGTGTTGATGAGGACGGGTTGTGTGTTGATGAGGACGGGCTGTGAATTGATGATGACGGGTTGTGTGATGATAAGGACGGGCAGTGTGTTGATGAGGACGAGTTGTGTGTTGATGAGGACGGGTTGTGTGTTGATGGGGACGGGTTGTGTGTTTATGAGGACGGGCTGTGTGTTGATGAGGACGGGTTGTGTGTTGATGAGGACGGGTTGTGTGTTTATGAGGACGGGCTGTGTGTTGATGAGGACGGGTTGTGTGTTGATGAGGACGGGTTGTGTGTTGATGAGGACGAGTTGTGGGTTGATGGGGACGGGCTGTGTGTTGATGAGGACGAGTTGTGTGTTGATGAGGACGGGTTGTGTGTTGATGAGGACGAGTTGTTGGTTGATGAGGACGGGTTGTGTGTTGATGAGGACGGGTTGTGTGTTGATGAGGAGGGGTTGTGTGTTGATGAGGACGGGCTGTGAGTTGATGAGGACGGGCTGTGTGTTGATGAGGACGGGCTGTGTGTTGATGAGGACGGGTTGTGTGTTGATGAGGACGGGCTGTGTGTTAATGAGGACGGGTTGTGTGTTGATGAGGAGAGGTTGTGTGTTGATGAGGACGGGCAGTATGTTGATGAGGACGGGCAGTATGTTGATGAGGACGGACTATATGTTGATGAAGACGGGTTGTGTGTTGATGAGGACGGGCTGTGTGTGGATGAGGACGGACTATATGTTGATGAGGACGGGCTGTGTGTTGATGAGGACGGGCTGTGTGTTGATGAGGACGGGTTGTGTGATGATGAGGACGGGCTGTGAATTGATGATGACGGGTTGTGTGATGATAAGGACGGGCAGTGTGTTGATGAGGACGAGTTGTGTGTTGATGAGGACGGGTTGTGTGTTGATGAGGACGAGTTGTGGGTTGATGGGGACGGGCTGTGTGTTGATGAGGACGAGTTGTGTGTTGATGAGGACGGGTTGTGTGTTGATGAGGACGAGTTGTGGGTTGATGGGGACGGGCTGTGTGTTGATGAGGACGGGTTGTGTGTTAAGGAGGACGGGCTGTGTGTTGATGAGGACGGGCTGTGTGTTGATGAGGACGTGCTGTGTGTTGATGAGGACGGGCTGTGAGTTGATGAGGAGGGGTTGTGTGTTGATGAGGACGGGTTGTGTGTTGATGAGGATGGGCTGTGTGTTGATGAGGACGGGCTGTGAGTTGATGAGGAGGGGTTGTGTGTTGATGAGGACGGGCTGTGAGTTGATGAGGAGGGGCTGTGTGTTGATGAGGAGGGGTTGTGTTAATGAGGACGGGCTGTGTGTTGATGAGGACGGGCTGAGAGTTGATGAGGAGGGGTTGTGTGTTGATGAGGACGGGCTGTGTGTTAATGAGGACAGGCTGTGTGTTGACGAGGACGGGTTGTGTGTTGATGAGGACGGGTTGTGTTTTGATGAGGACGGGCTGTGTGTTGATGAGGACGGGCTGTGTGTTGATGAGGACGGGCTGTGTGTTGATGGGGACGGGTTGTGTGTTTATGAGGACGGGTTGTTTGTTGATGAGGACGGGTTGTGTGATGATGAGGACGGGCTGTGAATTGATGATGACGGGTTGTGTGATGATAAGGACGGGCAGTGTGTTGATGAGGACGAGTTGTGTGTTGATGAGGACGGGTTGTGTGTTGATGAGGACGAGTTGTGGGTTGATGGGGACGGGCGGTGTGTTGATGAGGACGAGTTGTGTGTTGATGAGGACGGGTTATGTGTTGATGAGGACGAGTTGTGGGTTGATGGGGACGGGCTGTGTGTTGATGAGGACGGGTTGTGTGTTAATGAGGACGGGCTGTGTGTTGATGAGGACGGGCTGTGTGTTGATGAGGACGGGCTGTGTGTTGATGAGGACGGGTTGTGTGATGATGAGGACGGGCTGTGAATTGATGATGACGGGTTGTGTGATGATAAGGACGGGCAGTGTGTTGATGAGGACGAGTTGTGTGTTGATGAGGACGGGTTGTGTGTTGATGAGGACGAGTTGTGGGTTGATGAGGACGGGCTGTGTGTTGATGAGGACGAGTTGTGTGTTGATGAGGACGGGTTGTGTGTTGATGAGGACGAGTTGTGGGTTGATGGGGACGGGCTGTGTGTTGATGAGGACGGGTTGTGTGTTAATGAGGACGGGCTGTGTGTTGATGAGGACGGGCTGTGTGCTGATGAGGACGGGCTGTGTGTTGATGAGGACGGGCTGTGAGTTGATAAGGAGGGGTTGTGTGTTGATGAGGACGGGTTGTGTGCTGATGAGGATGGGCTGTGTGTTGATGAGGACGGGCTGTGAGTTGATGAGGAGGGGTTGTGTGTTGATGAGGATGGGCTGTGAGTTGATGAGGAGGGGCTGTGTGTTGATGAGGAGGGGTTGTGAGTTAATGAAGACGGGCTGTGTGTTGATGAGGACGGGCTGTGAGTTGATGAGGAGGGGTTGTGTGTTGATGAGGACGGGTTGTGTGTTATTGAGGGCGGGTTGTGTGTTAATGAGGACGGGCTGTGTGTTGATGAGGACGGGTTGTGTGTTGATGAGGACGGGTTGTGTGTTGATGAGGACGGGTTGTGTTTTGATGAGGACGGGCTGTGTGTTGATGAGGACG
This sequence comes from Procambarus clarkii, assembly GCF_040958095.1. Taxonomy (NCBI): domain Eukaryota; kingdom Metazoa; phylum Arthropoda; class Malacostraca; order Decapoda; family Cambaridae; genus Procambarus; species Procambarus clarkii. The sequence goes on from NW_027189168.1 coordinate 650,313, forward strand.
GGCTGTGTGTTGATGAGGACGGGCTGTGTGTTGATGAGGAAGGGTTGTGTGTTAATGAGGACGGGCTGTGTGTTGATGAGGACGGGCTGTGTGTTGATGAGGACGGGTTGTGTGTTGATGAGGGCGGGTTGTGTGTTAATGAGGACGGGCTGTGTGTTGATGAGGACGGGTTGTGTGTTGATGAGGACGGGTTGTGTGTTGATGAGGACTGGCTGTGAGTTGATGAGGAGGGGTTGTGTGTTGATGAGGAGGGGTTGTGTGTTGATGAGGACGGGCTGTGTGTTGATGAGGACGGGCTGTGAGTTGATGAGGAGGGGTTGTGTGTTGATGAGGAGGGGTTGCGTGTTGATGAGGACGGGCTGTGTGTTGATGAGGACGGGCTGTGTGTTGATGGGGACGGGTTGTGTGTTTATGAGGACGGGTTGTTTGTTGATGAGGACGGGTTGTGTGTTGATGGGGACGGGTTGTGTGTTTATGAGGACGGGCTGTGTGTTGATGAGGACGGGTTGTGTGTTGATGAGGACGGGATGTGTGTTTATGAGGACGGGCTGTGTGTTGATGAGGACGGGTTGTGTGTTGATGAGGACGGGTTGTGTGTTGATGACGACGAGTTGTGGGTTGATGGGGACGGGCTGTGTGTTGATGAGGACGAGTTGTGTGTTGATGAGGACGGGTTGTGTGTTGATGAGGACGAGTTGTGGGTTGATGGGGACGGGCTGTGTGTTGATGAGGACGAGTTGTGTGTTGATGAGGACGGGTTGTGTGTTGATGAGGACGAGTTGTGGGTTGATGAGGACGGGTTGTGTGTTGATGAGGACGGGTTGTGTGTTGATGAGGATGGGCTGTGTGTTGATGAGTACGGGCTGTGAGTTGATGAGGACGGGCTGTGTGTTGATGAGGACGGGTTGTGTGTTGATGAGGAGGGGTTGTGTGTTGATGAGGACGGGCTGTGTGTTGATGAGGACGGGCTGTGTGTTAATGAGGACGGGTTGTGTGTTGATGAGGAGAGGTTGTGTGTTGATGAGGACGAGCTGTATGTTGATGACGACGGGGTGTGTGTTGATGAGGACGGGCTGTATGTTGATGAGAACGGGTTGTGTGTTGATGAGGACGGGTTGTGTGTTGATGAGGACGGGCTGTGAATTGATGATGATGGGTTGTGTGATGATAAGGACGGGCAGTGTGTTGATGAGGACGAGTTGTGGGTTGATGGGGACGGGCTGTGTGTTGATGAGGACGGGTTGTGTGTTGATGAGGACGAGTTGTGGGTTGATGGGGACCGGCTGTGTGTTGATGAGGACGGGTTGTGTGTTGATGAGGACGGGTTGTGTGTTAATGAGGACGGGCTGTGTGTTGATGAGGACGGGTTGTGTGTTGATGAGGACGGGTTGTGTGTTGATGAGGATGGGCTGTGTGTTGATGAGGACGGGCTGTGAGTTGATGAGGAGGGGTTGTGTGTTGATGAGGAGGGGTTGTGTGTTGATGAGGACGGGCTGTGTGTTGATGAGGACGGGCTGTGTGTTGATGGGGACGGGTTGTGTGTTTATGAGGACGGGTTGTTTGTTGATGAGGACGGGTTGTGTGTTGATGGGGACGGGCTGTATGTTGATGAGGACGAGTTGTGGGTTGATGGGGACGGGTTGTGTGTTGATGAGAACGGGTTGTGTATTGATGAGGACGGGCTGTGTGTTGATGAGGACGTGTTGTGTGTTGATGTGGACGGGTTGTGTGTTGATGAGGACGAGTTGTGTGTTGATGAGGACGGGCTGTGTGTTGATGAGGACGTGTTGTTTGTTGATGAGGACGGGTTGTGTGTTGATGAGGACGGGTTGTGTGTTGATGAGGTTGGGCTGTGTGTTGATGAGGACGTGTTGTTTGTTGATGAGGACGGGTTGTGTGTTGATGAGGACGGGTTGTGTGTTGATGAGGACGAGTTGTGGGTTGATGGGGACAGGCTGTGTGTTGATGAGAACGGGTTGTGTGTTGATGAGGACGAGTTGTGGGTTGATGGGGACGGGCTGTGTGTTGATGAGGACGGGTTGTGAGTTGATGAGGACGAGTTGTGGGTTGAAGGGGACGGGCTGTGTGTTGATGAGGACACGTTGTGTGTTGATGACGACGGGCTGTGTGTTGACGAGAACGGGTTGTTTGTTGATGAGGACGGGCTGTGCGTTGATGAGGACGGGCTGTGTGTTGATGAGGACGGGCTGTGTGTTGATGAGGACGGGTTGTGTGTTGATGAGGAGGGGTTGTGTGTTGATGAGGACGAGCTGTATGTTGATTCCGACGGGTTGTGTGTTGATGACGACGTGTTGTGTGTTGATGAGGACGGGCTGTGTGTTGATGAGGACGGGCTGTGTGTTGATGAGGACGGGCTGTGTGTTGATGAGGACGGGTTGTGTGTTGATGAGGACGGGTTGTGTGTTGATGAGGATGGGCTGTGTGTTGATGAGGACGGGCTGTGAGTTGATGAGGAGGGGTTGTGTGTTGATGACGACATGTTGTGTGTTGATGAGGACGGGCTGTGAGTTGATGAGGACGGGCTGTGTGTTGATGAGAACGGGCTGTGTGTTGATGAGGACGGGCAGTGTGTTGATGAGGACGGGCTGTGTGTTGATGAGGACGGGCTGTGTGTTGATGAGGACGGGCTGTGTGTTGATGAGGACGGGCAGTGTGTTGATGAGGACGGGCTGTGTGTTGATGAGGACGGGCTGTGTGTTGATGAGGACGGGTTGTGAGTTGATGAGGACGGGTTGTGTGTTGATGAGGACAGGCTGTGTGTTGATGAGGACGGGCTGTGTGTTGATGAGGACGGGCTGTGTGTTGATGAGGACAGGCTATAAGTTGATGAGGACGGGCTGTGTGTTGATGAGGACGGGCTGTGTGTTGATGAGGACGGGTTGTGTGTTGATGAGGACGGGTTGTGTGTTGATGAGGATGGGCTGTGTGTTGATGAGGACGGGCTGTGAGTTGATGAGGAGGGGTTGTGTGTTGATGACGACATGTTGTGTGTTGATGAGGACAGGCTGTGAGTTGATGAGGACGGGCTGTGTGTTGATGAGAACGGGCTGTGTGTTGATGAGGACGGGCAGTGTGTTGATGAGGACGGGCTGTGTGTTGATGAGGACGGGCTGTGTGTTGATGAGGACGGGCTGTGTGTTGATGAGGACGGGCAGTGTGTTGATGAGGACGGGCTGTGTGTTGATGAGGACGGGCTGTGTGTTGATGAGGACGGGTTGTGAGTTGATGAGGACGGGTTGTGTGTTGATGAGGACAGGCTGTGTGTTGATGAGGACGGGCTGTGTGTTGATGAGGACGGGCTGTGTGTTGATGAGGACAGGCTATAAGTTGATGAGGACGGGCTGTGTGTTGATGAGGACGGGCTGTGTGTTGATGAGGACGGGCTGTGTGTTGATGAGGACGGGCTGTGTGTTGATGAGGACGGGCTGTGTGTTGATGAGGACGGGCAGTGTGTTAATGAGGACGGGTTGCGTGTTGATGAGGACGGGTTGTGTGTTTATGAGGACGGGCTGTGTGTTGATGAGGACGGGTTGTGTGTTGATGAGGACGGGTTGTGTGTTGATGAGGACGAGTTGTGGGTTGATGGGGATGGGCTGTGTGTTGATGAGGACGAGTTGTGTGTTGATGAGGACGGGTTGTGTGTTGATGAGGACGAGTTGTGGGTTGATGGGGACGGGCTGTGTGTTGATGAGGACGAGTTGTGTGTTGATGAGGACGGGTTGTGTGTTGATGAGGACGAGTTGTGGGTTGTTGAGGACGGGTTGTGTGTTGATGAGGACGGGTTGTGTGTTGATGAGGATGGGCTGTGTGTTGATGAGGACGGGCTGTGAGTTGATGAGGAGGGGTTGTGTGTTGATGAGGAGGGGTTGTGTGTTGATGAGGACGGGCTGTGTGTTGATGAGGACGGGCTGTGTGTTGATGAGGACGGGTTGTGTGTTGATGAGGACGGGCTGTGTGTTAATGAGGACGGGTTGTGTGTTGATTTGGAGAGGTTGTGTGTTGATGAGGACGAGCTGTATGTTGATGACGTCGGGTTGTGTGTTGATGAGGACGGGCTGTATGTTGATGAGAACGGGTTGTGTGTTGATGAGGACGGGTTGTGTGTTGAAGAGGACGGGCTGTGAATTGATGATGACGGGTTGTGTGATGATAAGGACGGGCAGTGTGTTGATGAGGACGAGTTGTGTGTTGATGAGGACGGGTTGTGTGTTGATGAGGATGGGCTGTGTGTTGATGAGGACGGGTTTTGTGTTGATGGGGACGGGCTGTGTGTTGATGAGGACGGGCTGTGAGTTGATGAGGAGGGGTTGTGTGTTGATGAAGAGGGGTTGTGTGTTGAGGAGGACGAGCTGTGTGTTGATGAGGACGGGCTGTGTGTTGATGGGGACGGGTTGTGTGTTTATGAGGACGGGTTGTTTGTTGATGAGGACGGGTTGTGTGTTGATGGGGACGGGCTGTATGTTGATGAGGATGAGTTGTGGGTTGATGGGGACGGGCTGTGTGTTGATGAGAACGGGTTGTGTGTTGATGAGGTCGGGCTGTGTGTTAATGAGGACGTGTTGTTTGTTGATGAGGACGGGTTGTGTGTTGATGAGGACGGGTTGTGTGTTGATGAGGACGGGCTGTGTGTTGATGAGGACGTGTTGTTCGTTGATGAGGACGGGTTGTGTGTTGATGAGGACGGGTTGTGTGTTGATGAGGACGAGTTGTGGGGTGATGGGGACGGGCTGTGTGTTGATGAGAACGGGTTGTGTGTTGATGAGGACGAGTTGTGGATTGATGGGGACGGGCTGTGTGTTGATGAGGACGAGTTGTGTGTTAATGAGGACGAGTTGTGTGTTGATGAGGACGAGTTGTGGATTGATGGGGACGGGCTGTGTGTTGATGAGGACGAGTTGTGTGTTAATGAGGAGGAGTTGTGTGTTGATGAGGACGAGTTGTGGGTTGATGGGGACGGGCTGTGTGTTGATGAGGACGGGTTGTGTGTTGATGACGACGGGTTGTGTGTTGATGAGAACGGGTTGTTTGTTGAAGAGGACGGGCTGTGCGTTGATGAGGACGGGCTGTGTGTTGATGAGGACGGGCTGTGTGTTGATGAGGACGGGTTGTGTGTTGATGAGGAGGGGTTGTGTGTTGATGAGGAAGAGCTGTATGTTGATGCCGACGGGTTGTGTGTTGATGATGACGGGCTGTGTGTTGATGAGGACGGGCTGTGCGTTGATGAGGAGGGGTTGTGTGTTGATGAGGACGGGCGGTGAGTTGATGAGGAGGGGTTGTGTGTTGATGAGGAGGGGTTGTGTGTTGATGAGGAGGGGTTGTGTGTTGATGAGGAGGGGTTGTGTGTTGATGAGGACGGGCTGTGTGTTAATGAGGACACGCTGTGAGTTGATGAGGAGGGGTTGTGTGTTGATGAGGAGGGGTTGTGTGTTGATGAGGACGGGTTGTGTGTTAATGAGGACGGGCTGTGAGTTGATGAGAACGGGTCGTGTGTTGATGACGACATGTTGTGTGTTGATGAGGACGGGCTGTGAGTTGATGAGGACGGGCTGTGAGTTGATGAGGACCGGCTGAAAGTTGATGAGGACGGGCTGTGTGTTGATGAGGACGGGCTGTGTGTTGATGAGGACGGGTTGTGAGTTGATGAGGACGGGCTGTGTGTTGATGGGGACGGGCAGTGTGTTGATGAGGACGGGATGTGAGTTGATGAGGACGGGTTGTGTGTTGATGAGGACAGGCTGTGTGTTGATGAGGACGGGCTGTGAGTTGATGGGGACGGGCTGTGTGTTGATGAGGACGGGCTGTGTGTTGATGAGGACGGGTTGTGTGTTGATGAGGAGGGGTTGTGTGTTGATGAGGACGGGCTGTGTGTTAATGAGGACACGCTGTGAGTTGATGAGGAGGGGTTGTGTGTTGATGAGGAGGGGTTGTGTGTTGATGAGGACGGGTTGTGTGTTAATGAGGACGGGCTGTGAGTTGATGAGAACGGGTCGTGTGTTGATGACGACATGTTGTGTGTTGATGAGGACGGGCTGTGAGTTGATGAGGACGGGCTGTGAGTTGATGAGGACCGGCTGAAAGTTGATGAGGACGGGCTGTGTGTTGATGAGGACGGGCTGTGTGTTGATGAGGACGGGTTGTGAGTTGATGAGGACGGGCTGTGTGTTGATGGGGACGGGCTGTGTGTTGATGAGGACGGGATGTGAGTTGATGAGGACGGGTTGTGTGTTGATGAGGACAGGCTGTGTGTTGATGAGGACGGGCTGTGAGTTGATGGGGACGGGCTGTGTGTTGATGAGGACGGGCTGTGTGTTGATGAGGACGGGTTGTGAGTTGATGAGGACGGGCTGTGTGTTGATGAGGACGGGCTGTGTGTTGATGGGGACGGGCAGTGTGTTGATGAGGACGGGTTGTGAGTTGATGAGGACGGGTTGTGTGTTGATGAGGACGAGCTGTGTGTTGATGGGGACGGGCTGTGTGTTGATGAGGACGGGCTGTGTGTTGATGAGGACGGGCTGTGTGTTGATGAGGACGGGCAGTGTGTTGATGAGGACGGGCTGTGTGTTGATGAGGACGGGCTGTGTGTTGATGAGGACGGGCTGTGTGTTGATGAGGACGGGCAGTGTGTTGATGAGGACGGGCTGTGTGTTGATGAGGACGGGCTGTGTGTTGATGAGGACGGGTTGTGAGTTGATGAGGACGGGTTGTGTGTTGATGAGGACAGGCTGTGTGTTGATGAGGACGGGCTGTGAGTTGATGAGGACGGGTTGTGAGTTAATGAGGACGGGTTGTGAGTTCATGAGGACGGGTTGTGTGTTGATGAGGACAGGCTGTTAGTTGATGAGGACGGGCTGTGTGTTGATGAGGACGGGCGGTGTGTTGATGAGGACAGGCTGTAAGTTGATGAGGACGGGCTGTGTGTTGATGAGGACGGGCTGTGTGTTGATGAGGACGGGCTGTGTGTTGATGAGGACGGGTTGTGTGTTGATGAGGACGGGCTGTGTGTTGATGAGGACATGCAGTGTGTTGATGAGGACAGGCTGTGTGTTGATGAGGACGGGCTTTGTGTTGATGAGGACGGGCTGTGTGTTGATGAGGACGGGCAGTGTGTTGATGAGGACGGGCTGTGTGTTGATGAGGACGGGCTGTGTGTTGATGAGGACGGGTTGTGAGTTGATGAGGACGGGTTGTGTTTTGATGAGGACAGGCTGTGTGTTGATGAGGACGGGCTGTGAGTATATGAGGACGGGTTATGAGTTGATGAGGACGGGTTGTGAGTTGATGAGGACGGGTTGTGTGTTGATGAGGACAGGCTGTAAGATGATGAGGACGGGTTGTGAGTTGATGAGGACGGGTTGTGTGTTGATGAGGACAGGCTGTGTGTTGATGAGGACGGGTTGTTTGTTGATGAGGACAGGCTGTGTGTTGATGAGGACAGGCTGTAAGTTGATGAGGACGGGCTGTGTGTTGATGAGGACGGGCTGTGTGTTGATGAGGACAGGCTGTAAGTTGATGAGGACGGGTTGTGAGTTGATGAGGACGGGTTGTGTGTTGATGAGGACAGGCTGTGTGTTGATGAGGACAGGCTGTAAGTTGATGAGGACGTGTTGTGAGTTGATGAGGACGGGTTGTGTGTTGATGAGGACAGGCTGTGTGTTGATGAGGACGGGCTGTAAGTTGATGAGGACGGGCTGTGTGTTGATGAGGTCAGGCTGTGTGTTGATGAGGACGGGCTGTAAGTTGATGAGGACGGGTTGTGTGTTGATGAGGACAGGCTGTGTGTTGATGAGGACGGGCTGTAAGTTGATGAGGACGGGTTGTGTGTTGATGAGGACGGGTTGTGTGTTGATGAGGACGGGCTGTGTGTTGATGAGGACGGGTTGTGTGTTGATGAGGACGGGCTGTAAGTTGACGAGGACGGGTTGTGTGTTGATGAGGACGGGCTGTGTGTTGATGAGGACGGGCTGTGTGTTGATGAGGACGGGCTGTGTGTTGATGAGGACGGGCTGTGTGTTGATGAGGACGGGCTGTGTGTTGATGAGGACGAGCTGTGTGTTGATGAGGACGGGCTGTGTGTTGATGAGGACGGGCTGTGTGTTGATGAGGACGGGCAGTGTGTTGATGAGGACGGGCTGTGTGTTGATGAGGACGGGCTGTGTGTTGATGAGGACGGGCTGTGTGTTGATGAGGACGGGCAGTGTGTTGATGAGGACGGGCAGTGTGTTGATGAGGACGAGTTGTGTGTTGATGAGGACGGGTTGTGTGTTGATGAGGACGAGTTGTGGGTTGATGGGGACGGGCTGTGTGTTGATGAGGACGAGTTGTGTGTTGATGAGGACGGGTTGTGTGTTGATGAGGACGGGTTGTGTGTTGATGAGGACGGGTTGTGTGTTGATGAGGACGGGTTGTGTGTTGATGAGGACGGGTTGTGTGCTGATGTGGACGGGCAGTATGTTGATGATGACGGGCAGTATGTTGATGAGGACGGGGAGTATGTTGATGAGGACGAACTGTGTGTTGATGAGGACGGGCAGTATGCTGATGAGGACGGGCTGTGTGTTGATGAGGACGGGCTGTGTGTTGATGAGGACGGGTTGTGTGTTGATGAGGACGGGCTGTGAATTGATGATGACGGGTTGTGTGATGATAAGGACGGGCAGTGTGTTTATGAGGACGAGTTGTGTGTTGATGAGGACGGGTTGTGTGTTGATGAGGACGAGTTGTGGGTTGATGGGGACGGGCTGTGTGTTGATGAGGACGAGTTGTGTGTTGATGAGGACGGGTTGTGTGTTGATGAGGACGAGTTGTGGGTTGATGGGGACGGGTTGTGTGTTGATGAGGACGAGTTGTGTGTTGATGAGGACGGGTTGTGTTAATGAGGACGGGCTGTGTGTTGATGAGGACGGGTTGTGTTAATGAGGACGGGCTGTGTGTTGATGAGGACGGGCAGTATGTTGATGATGACGGGCTGTGAGTTGATGAGGACGGGCTGTGAGTTGATGAGGAGGGATTGTGTGTTGATGAGGAGGGGTTGTGGGTTGATGAGAACGGGCTGTGTGTTGATGAGGACGGGTTGTGTGTTGATGAGGACGGGTTGTGTGTTAATGAGGACGGGCTGTGTGTTGATGAGGACGGGTTGTGTGTTGATGAGGACGGGTTGTGTGTTGATGAGGACGGGCTGTGAGTTGATGAGGAGGGGTTGTGTGTTGATGAGGAGGGGTTGTGTGTTGATGAGGACGGGTTGTTTGTTGATGAGGACGGGTTGTGTGTTGATGAGGACGGGTTGTGTGTTGATGAGGACGGGTTGTGTGTTGATGAGGACGAGTTGTTGGTTGATGAGGACGGGTTGTGTGTTGATGGGGACGGGTTGTGTGTTTATGAGGACGGGCTGTGTGTTGATGAGGACGGGTTGTGTGTTGATGAGGACGGGTTGTGTGTTTATGAGGACGGGCTGTGTGTTGATGAGGACGGGTTGTGTGTTGATGAGGACGGGTTGTGTGTTGATGGGGACGGGCTGTGTGTTGATGAGGACGAGTTGTGTGTTGATGAGGACGGGTTGTGTGTTGATGAGGACGAGTTGTTGGTTGATGAGGACGGGTTGTTGGTTGATGAGGACGGGTTGTGTGTTGATGAGGACGGGTTGTGTGTTGATGAGGAGGGGTTGTGTGTTGATGAGGACGGGCTGTGAGTTGATGAGGACGGGCTGTGTGTTGATGAGGACGGGCTGTGTGTTGATGAGGACGGGTTGTGTGTTGATGAGGACGGGCTGTGTGTTAATGAGGACGGGTTGTGTGTTGATGAGGAGAGGTTGTGTGTTGATGAGGACGGGCAGTATGTTGATGAGGACGGGCAGTATGTTGATGAGGACGGACTATATGTTGATGAAGACGGGTTGTGTGTTGATGAGAACGGGCTGTGTGTGGATGAGGACGGACTATATGTTGATGAGGACGGGCTGTGTGTTGATGAGGACGGGCTGTGTGTTGATGAGGACGGGTTGTGTGATGATGAGGACGGGCTGTGAATTGATGATGACGGGTTGTGTGATGATAAGGACGGGCAGTGTGTTGATGAGGACGAGTTGTGTGTTGATGAGGACGGGTTGTGTGTTGATGAGGACGAGTTGTGGGTTGATGGGGACGGGCTGTGTGTTGATGAGGACGAGTTGTGTGTTGATGAGGACGGGTTGTGTGTTGATGAGGACGAGTTGTGGGTTGATGGGGACGGGCTGTGTGTTGATGAGGACGGGTTGTGTGTTAAGGAGGACGGGCTGTGTGTTGATGAGGACGGGCTGTGTGTTGATGAGGACGTGCTGTGTGTTGATGAGGACGGGCTGTGAGTTGATGAGGAGGGGTTGTGTGTTGATGAGGACGGGTTGTGTGTTGATGAGGATGGGCTGTGTGTTGATGAGGACGGGCTGTGAGTTGATGAGGAGGGGTTGTGTGTTGATGAGGACGGGCTGTGAGTTGATGAGGAGGGGCTGTGTGTTGATGAGGAGGGGTTGTGTTAATGAGGACGGGCTGTGTGTTGATGAGGACGGGCTGAGAGTTGATGAGGAGGGGTTGTGTGTTGATGAGGACGGGCTGTGTGTTAATGAGGACGGGCTGTGTGTTGACGAGGACGGGTTGTGTGTTGATGAGGACGGGTTGTGTTTTGATGAGGACGGGCTGTGTGTTGATGAGGACGGGCTGTGTGTTGATGAGGACGGGCTGTGTGTTGATGGGGACGGGTTGTGTGTTTATGAGGACGGGTTGTTTGTTGATGAGGACGGGTTGTGTGATGATGAGGACGGGCTGTGAATTGATGATGACGGGTTGTGTGATGATAAGGACGGGCAGTGTGTTGATGAGGACGAGTTGTGTGTTGATGAGGACGGGTTGTGTGTTGATGAGGACGAGTTGTGGGTTGATGGGGACGGGCGGTGTGTTGATGAGGACGAGTTGTGTGTTGATGAGGACGGGTTATGTGTTGATGAGGACGAGTTGTGGGTTGATGGGGACGGGCTGTGTGTTGATGAGGACGGGTTGTGTGTTAATGAGGACGGGCTGTGTGTTGATGAGGACGGGCTGTGTGTTGATGAGGACGGGCTGTGTGTTGATGAGGACGGGTTGTGTGATGATGAGGACGGGCTGTGAATTGATGATGACGGGTTGTGTGATGATAAGGACGGGCAGTGTGTTGATGAGGACGAGTTGTGTGTTGATGAGGACGGGTTGTGTGTTGATGAGGACGAGTTGTGGGTTGATGAGGACGGGCTGTGTGTTGATGAGGACGAGTTGTGTGTTGATGAGGACGGGTTGTGTGTTGATGAGGACGAGTTGTGGGTTGATGGGGACGGGCTGTGTGTTGATGAGGACGGGTTGTGTGTTAATGAGGACGGGCTGTGTGTTGATGAGGACGGGCTGTGTGTTGATGAGGACGGGCTGTGTGTTGATGAGGACGGGCTGTGAGTTGATAAGGAGGGGTTGTGTGTTGATGAGGACGGGTTGTGTGCTGATGAGGATGGGCTGTGTGTTGATGAGGACGGGCTGTGAGTTGATGAGGAGGGGTTGTGTGTTGATGAGGATGGGCTGTGAGTTGATGAGGAGGGGCTGTGTGTTGATGAGGAGGGGTTGTGTGTTAATGAAGACGGGCTGTGTGTTGATGAGGACGGGCTGTGAGTTGATGAGGAGGGGTTGTGTGTTGATGAGGACGGGTTGTGTGTTATTGAGGGCGGGTTGTGTGTTAATGAGGACGGGCTGTGTGTTGATGAGGACGGGTTGTGTGTTGATGAGGACGGGTTGTGTGTTGATGAGGACGGGTTGTGTTTTGATGAGGACGGGCTGTGTGTTGATGAGGACGGGCTGTGTGTTGATGAGGACGGGCTGTGTGTTGATGAGGAAGGGTTGTGTGTTAATGAGGACGGGCTGTGTGTTGATGAGGACGGGCTGTGTGTTGATGAGGACGGGTTGTGTGTTGATGAGGACGGGTTGTGTGTTGATGAGGGCGGGTTGTGTGTTAATGAGGACGGGCTGTGTGTTGATGAGGACGGGTTGTGTGTTGATGAGGACGGGTTGTGTGTTGATGAGGACTGGCTGTGAGTTGATGAGGAGGGGTTGTGTGTTGATGAGGAGGGGTTGTGTGTTGATGAGGACGGGCTGTGTGTTGATGAGGACGGGCTGTGAGTTGATGAGGAGGGGTTGTGTGTTGATGAGGAGGGGTTGTGTGTTGATGAGGACGGGCTGTGTGTTGATGAGGACGGGCTGTGTGTTGATGGGGACGGGTTGTGTGTTTATGAGGACGGGTTGTTTGTTGATGAGGACGGGTTGTGTGTTGATGGGGACGGGTTGTGTGTTTATGAGGACGGGCTGTGTGTTGATGAGGACGGGTTGTGTGTTGATGAGGACGGGATGTGTGTTTATGAGGACGGGCTGTGTGTTGATGAGGACGGGTTGTGTGTTGATGAGGACGGGTTGTGTGTTGATGACGACGAGTTGTGGGTTGATGGGGACGGGCTGTGTGTTGATGAGGACGAGTTGTGTGTTGATGAGGACGGGTTGTGAGTTGATGAGGACGAGTTGTGGGTTGATGGGGACGGGCTGTGTGTTGATGAGGACGAGTTGTGTGTTGATGAGGACGGGTTGTGTGTTGATGAGGACGAGTTGTGGGTTGATGAGGACGGGTTGTGTGTTGATGAGGACGGGTTGTGTGTTGATGAGGATGGGCTGTGTGTTGATGAGGACGGGCTGTGAGTTGATGAGGACGGGCTGTGTGTTGATGAGGACGGGTTGTGTGTTGATGAGGAGGGGTTGTGTGTTGATGAGGACGGGCTGTGTGTTGATGAGGACGGGCTGTGTGTTAATGAGGACGGGTTGTGTGTTGATGAGGAGAGGTTGTGTGTTGATGAGGACGAGCTGTATGTTGATGACGACGGGGTGTGTGTTGATGAGGACGGGCTGTATGTTGATGAGAACGGGTTGTGTGTTGATGAGGACGGGTTGTGTGTTGATGAGGACGGGCTGTGAATTGATGATGATGGGTTGTGTGATGATAAGGACGGGCAGTGTGTTGATGAGGACGAGTTGTGGGTTGATGGGGACGGGCTGTGTGTTGATGAGGACGGGTTGTGTGTTGATGAGGACGAGTTGTGGGTTGATGGGGACCGGCTGTGTGTTGATGAGGACGGGTTGTGTGTTGATGAGGACGGGTTGTGTGTTAATGAGGACGGACTGTGTGTTGATGAGGACGGGTTGTGTGTTGATGAGGACGGGTTGTGTGTTAATGAGGACGGACTGTGTGTTGATGAGGATGGGCTGTGTGTTGATGAGGACGGGCTGTGAGTTGATGAGGAGGGGTTGTGTGTTGATGAGGAGGGGTTGTGTGTTGATGAGGACGGGCTGTGTGTTGATGAGGACGGGCTGTGTGTTGATGGGGACGGGTTGTGTGTTTATGAGGACGGGTTGTTTATTGATGAGGACGGGTTGTGTGTTGATGGGGACGGGCTGTATGTTGATGAGGACGAGTTGTGGGTTGATGGGGACGGGTTATGTGTTGATGAGAACGGGTTGTGTATTGATGAGGACGGGCTGTGTGTTGATGAGGACGTGTTGTTTGTTGATGAGGACGTGTTGTGTGTTGATGTGGACGGGTTGTGTGTTGATGAGGACGAGTTGTGTGTTGATGAGGACGGGCTGTGTGTTGATGAGGACGTGTTGTTTGTTGATGAGGACGGGTTGTGTGTTGATGAGGACGGGTTGTGTGTTGATGAGGACGGGCTGTGTGTTGATGAGGACGTGTTGTTTGTTGATGAGGACGGGTTGTGTGTTGATGAGGACGGGTTGTGTGTTGATGAGGACGAGTTGTGGGTTGATGGGGACAGGCTGTGTGTTGATGAGAACGGGTTGTGTGTTGATGAGGACGAGTTGTGGGTTGATGGGGACGGGCTGTGTGTTGATGAGGACGGGTTGTGAGTTGATGAGGACGAGTTGTGGGTTGAAGGGGACGGGCTGTGTGTTGATGAGGACACGTTGTGTGTTGATGACGACGGGCTGTGTGTTGACGAGAACGGGTTGTTTGTTGATGAGGACGGGCTGTGCGTTGATGAGGACGGGCTGTGTGTTGATGAGGACGGGCTGTGTGTTGATGAGGACGGGTTGTGTGTTGATGAGGAGGGGTTGTGTGTTGATGAGGACGGGCTGTGTGTTGATGAGGACGGGTTGTGTGTTGATGAGGAGGGGTTGTGTGTTGATGAGGACGAGCTGTATGTTGATTCCGACGGGTTGTGTGTTGATGACGACGTGTTGTGTGTTGATGAGGACGGGCTGTGTGTTGATGAGGACGGGCTGTGTGTTGATGAGGACGGGCTGTGTGTTGATGAGGACGGGTTGTGTGTTGATGAGGATGGGCTGTGTGTTGATGAGGACGGGCTGTGAGTTGATGAGGAGGGGTTGTGTGTTGATGACGACATGTTGTGTGTTGATGAGGACGGGCTGTGAGTTGATGAGGACGGGCTGTGTGTTGATGAGAACGGGCTGTGTGTTGATGAGGACGGGCTGTGTGTTGATGAGGACGGGCAGTGTGTTGATGAGGACGGGCTGTGTGTTGATGAGGACGGGCTGTGTGTTGATGAGGACGGGCTGTGTGTTGATGAGGACGGGCAGTGTGTTGATGAGGACGGGCTGTGTGTTGATGAGTACGGGCTGTGTGTTGATGAGGACGGGTTGTGAGTTGATGAGGACGGGTTGTGTGTTGATGAGGACAGGCTGTGTGTTGATGAGGACGGGCTGTGTGTTGATGAGGACGGGCTGTGTGTTGATGAGGACAGGCTATAAGTTGATGAGGACGGGCTGTGTGTTGATGAGGACGGGCTGTGTGTTGATGAGGACGGGCTGTGTGTTGATGAGGACGGGCTGTGTGTTGATGAGGACGGGCTGTGTGTTGATGAGGACGGGCAGTGTGTTAATGAGGACGGGTTGCGTGTTGATGAGGACGGGTTGTGTGTTTATGAGGACGGGCTGTGTGTTGATGAGGACGGGTTGTGTGTTGATGAGGACGGGTTGTGTGTTGATGAGGACGAGTTGTGGGTTGATGGGGATGGGCTGTGTGTTGATGAGGACGAGTTGTGTGTTGATGAGGACGGGTTGTGTGTTGATGAGGACGAGTTGTGGGTTGATGGGGACGGGCTGTGTGTTGATGAGGACGAGTTGTGGGTTGATGAGGACGGGTTGTGTGTTGATGAGGACGGGTTGTGTGTTGATGAGGATGGGCTGTGTGTTGATGAGGACGGGCTGTGAGTTGATGAGGAGGGGTTGTGTGTTGATGAGGAGGGGTTGTGTGTTGATGAGGACGGGCTGTGTGTTGATGAGGACGGGCTGTGTGTTGATGAGGACGGGTTGTGTGTTGATGAGGACGGGCTGTGTGTTAATGAGGACGGGTTGTGTGTTGATTTGGAGAGGTTGTGTGTTGATGAGGACGAGCTGTATGTTGATGACGTCGGGTTGTGTGTTGATGAGGACGGGCTGTATGTTGATGAGAACGGGTTGTGTGTTGATGAGGACGGGTTGTGTGTTGAAGAGGACGGGCTGTGAATTGATGATGACGGGTTGTGTGATGATAAGGACGGGCAGTGTGTTGATGAGGACGAGTTGTGTGTTGATGAGGACGGGTTGTGTGTTGATGAGGATGGGCTGTGTGTTGATGAGGACGGGTTTTGTGTTGATGGGGACGGGCTGTGTGTTGATGAGGACGGGCTGTGAGTTGATGAGGAGGGGTTGTGTGTTGATGAAGAGGGGTTGTGTGTTGAGGAGGACGAGCTGTGTGTTGATGAGGACGGGCTGTGTGTTGATGGGGACGGGTTGTGTGTTTATGAGGACGGGTTGTTTGTTGATGAGGACGGGTTGTGTGTTGATGGGGACGGGCTGTATGTTGATGAGGATGAGTTGTGGGTTGATGGGGACGGGCTGTGTGTTGATGAGAACGGGTTGTGTGTTGATGAGGTCGGGCTGTGTGTTGATGAGGACGTGTTGTTTGTTGATGAGGACGGGTTGTGTGTTGATGAGGACGGGTTGTGTGTTGATGAGGACGGGCTGTGTGTTGATGAGGACGTGTTGTTCGTTGATGAGGACGGGTTGTGTGTTGATGAGGACGGGTTGTGTGTTGATGAGGACGAGTTGTGGGGTGATGGGGACGGGCTGTGTGTTGATGAGAACGGGTTGTGTGTTGATGAGGACGAGTTGTGGATTGATGGGGACGGGCTGTGTGTTGATGAGGACGAGTTGTGTGTTAATGAGGACGAGTTGTGTGTTGATGAGGACGAGTTGTGGGTTGATGGGGACGGGCTGTGTGTTGATGAGGACGAGTTGTGTGTTAATGAGGAGGAGTTGTGTGTTGATGAGGACGAGTTGTGGGTTGATGGGGACGGGCTGTGTGTTGATGAGGACGGGTTGTGTGTTGATGACGACGGGTTGTGTGTTGATGAGAACGGGTTGTTTGTTGAAGAGGACGGGCTGTGCGTTGATGAGGACGGGCTGTGTGTTGATGAGGACGGGCTGTGTGTTGATGAGGACGGGTTGTGTGTTGATGAGGAGGGGTTGTGTGTTGATGAGGAAGAGCTGTATGTTGATGCCGACGGGTTGTGTGTTGATGAGGACGGGCTGTGTGTTGATGAGTACGGGCTGTGCGTTGATGAGGAGGGGTTGTGTGTTGATGAGGACGGGCGGTGAGTTGATGAGGAGGGGTTGTGTGTTGATGAGGAGGGGTTGTGTGTTGATGAGGAGGGGTTGTGTGTTGATGAGGAGGGGTTGTGTGTTGATGAGGACGGGCTGTGTGTTAATGAGGACAGGCTGTGAGTTGATGAGGAGGGGTTGTGTGTTGATGAGGAGGGGTTGTGTGTTGATGAGGACGGGTTGTGTGTTAATGAGGACGGGCTGTGAGTTGATGAGAACGGGTCGTGTGGTGATGACGACATGTTGTGTGTTGATGAGGACGGGCTGTGAGTTGATGAGGACGGGCTGTGAGTTGATGAGGACCGGCTGAAAGTTGATGAGGACGGGCTGTGTGTTGATGAGGACGGGCTGTGTGTTGATGAGGACGGGTTGTGAGTTGATGAGGACGGGCTGTGTGTTGATGGGGACGGGCAGTGTGTTGATGAGGACGGGATGTGAGTTGATGAGGACGGGTTGTGTGTTGATGAGGACAGGCTGTGTGTTGATGAGGACGGGCTGTGAGTTGATGGGGACGGGCTGTGTGTTGATGAGGACGGGCTGTGTGTTGATGAGGACGGGTTGTGAGTTGATGAGGACGGGCTGTGTGTTGATGAGGACGGGCTGTGTGTTGATGGGGACGGGCAGTGTGTTGATGAGGACGGGTTGTGAGTTGATGAGGACGGGTTGTGTGTTGATGAGGACGAGCTGTGTGTTGATGGGGACGGGCTGTGTGTTGATGAGGACGGGCTGTGTGTTGATGAGGACGGGCTGTGTGTTGATGAGGACGGGCAGTGTGTTGATGAGGACGGGCTGTGTGTTGATGAGGACGGGCTGTGTGTTGATGAGGAAGGGCTGTGTGTTGATGAGGACGGGCAGTGTGTTGATGAGGACGGGCTGTGTGTTGATGAGGACGGGCTGTGTGTTGATGAGGACGGGTTGTGAGTTGATGAGGACGGGTTGTGTGTTGATGAGGACAGGCTGTGTGTTGATGAGGACGGGCTGTGAGTTGATGAGGACGGGTTGTGAGTTAATGAGGACGGGTTGTGAGTTCATGAGGACGGGTTGTGTGTTGATGAGGACAGGCTGTTAGTTGATGAGGACGGGCTGTGTGTTGATGAGGACGGGCGGTGTGTTGATGAGGACAGGCTGTAAGTTGATGAGGACGGGCTGTGTGTTGATGAGGACGGGCTGTGTGTTGATGAGGACGGGCTGTGTGTTGATGAGGACGGGTTGTGTGTTGATGAGGACGGGCTGTGTGTTGATGAGGACATGCAGTGTGTTGATGAGGACAGGCTGTGTGTTGATGAGGACGGGCTTTGTGTTGATGAGGACGGGCTGTGTGTTGATGAGGACGGGCAGTGTGTTGATGAGGACGGGCTGTGTGTTGATGAGGACGGGCTGTGTGTTGATGAGGACGGGTTGTGAGTTGATGAGGACGGGTTGTGTTTTGATGAGGACAGGCTGTGTGTTGATGAGGACGGGCTGTGAGTATATGAGGACGGGTTATGAGTTGATGAGGACGGGTTGTGAGTTGATGAGGACGGGTTGTGTGTTGATGAGGACAGGCTGTAAGATGATGAGGACGGGTTGTGAGTTGATGAGGACGGGTTGTGTGTTGATGAGGACAGGCTGTGTGTTGATGAGGACGGGTTGTTTGTTGATGAGGACAGGCTGTGTGTTGATGAGGACAGGCTGTAAGTTGATGAGGACGGGCTGTGTGTTGATGAGGACGGGCTGTGTGTTGATGAGGACAGGCTGTAAGTTGATTAGGACGGGTTGTGAGTTGATGAGGACGGGTTGTGTGTTGATGAGGACAGGCTGTGTGTTGATGAGGACAGGCTGTAAGTTGATGAGGACGGGTTGTGAGTTGATGAGGACGGGTTGTGTGTTGATGAGGACAGGCTGTGTGTTGATGAGGACGGGCTGTAAGTTGATGAGGACGGGCTGTGTGTTGATGAGGTCAGGCTGTGTGTTGATGAGGACGGGCTGTAAGTTGATGAGGACGGGTTGTGTGTTGATGAGGACAGGCTGTGTGTTGATGAGGACGGGCTGTAAGTTGATGAGGACGGGTTGTGTGTTGATGAGGACGGGTTGTGTGTTGATGAGGACGGGCTGTGTGTTGATGAGGACGGGTTGTGTGTTGATGAGGACGGGCTGTAAGTTGACGAGGACGGGTTGTGTGTTGATGAGGACGGGCTGTGTGTTGATGAGGACGGGCTGTGTGTTGATGAGGACGGGCTGTGTGTTGATGAGGACGGGCTGTGTGTTGATGAGGACGGGCTGTGTGTTGATGAGGACGAGCTGTGTGTTGATGAGGACGGGTTGTGTGTTGATGAGGACGGGCTGTGTGTTGATGAGGACGGGCAGTGTGTTGATGAGGACGGGCTGTGTGTTGATGAGGACGGGCTGTGTGTTGATGAGGACGGGCTGTGTGTTGATGAGGACGGGCAGTGTGTTGATGAGGACGGGCTGTGTGTTGATGAGGACGGGCTGTGTGTTGATGAGGACGGGTTGTGAGTTGATGAGGACGGGTTGTGTGTTGATGAGGACAGGCTGTGTGTTGATGAGGACGGGCTGTGAGTTGATGAGGACGGGTTGTGAGTTGATGAGGATGGGTTGTGAGTTGATGAGGACGGGTTGTGTGTTGATGAGGACAGGCTGTGTGTTGATGAGGAGGGGTTGTGTGTTGATGAGGACGGGCAGTGTGTTGATGAGGACGGGCTGTGTGTTGATGAGGACGGGCTGTGTGTTGATGAGGACGGGCTGTGTGTTGATGAGGACGGGCAGTGTGTTGATGAGGACGGGCTGTGTGTTGATGAGGACGGGCTGTGTGTTGATGAGGACGGGTTGTGAGTTGGTGAGGACGGGTTGTGTGTTGATGAGGACAGGCTGTGTGTTGATGAGGACGGGCTGTGAGTTGATGAGGACGGGTTGTGAGTTGATGAGGACGGGTTGTGAGTTATTGAGGACGGGTTGTGTGTTGATGAGGACAGGCTGTGTGTTGATGAGGTCAGGCTGTAAGTTGATGAGGACGGGCTGTGTGTTGATGAGGACGGACTGTGTGTTGATGAGGACAGGCTGTAAGTTGATGAGGACGGGTTGTGAGTTGATGAGGACGGGTTGTGTGTTGATGAGGACAGGCTGTGTGTTGATGAGGACGGGCTGTAAGTTGATGAGGACGGGCTGTGTGTTGATGAGGTCAGGCTGTGTGTTGATGAGGACGGGCTGTAAGTTGATGAGGACGGGTTGTGTGTTGATGAGGACAGGCTGTGTGTTGATGAGGACGGGCTGTAAGTTGATGAGGACGGGTTGTGTGTTGATGAGGACGGGTTGTGTGTTGATGAGGACGGGCTGTGTCTTGATGAAAACGGGTTGTGTGTTGATGATTACGGGCTGTAAGTTGATGAGGACGGGTTGTGTGTTAATGAGGACGGGCTGTGTGTTGATGAGGACGGGCTGTGTGTTGATGAGGACGGGCTGTGTGTTGATGAGGACGGGCTGTGTGTTGATGAGGACGGGCTGTGTGTTGATGAGGACGGGTTGTGTGTTGATGAGGACAGGCTGTGTGTTGATGAGGACGGGCTGTAAGTTGATGAGAACGGGTTGTGTGTTGATGAGGACGGGTTGTGTGTTGATGAGGACGGGCTGTGTGTTGATGAGGACGGGTTGTGTGTTGATGATTACGGGCTGTAAGTTGATGAGGACGGGTTGTGTGTTGATGAGGACGGGCTGTGTGTTGATGAGGACGGGCTGTGTGTTGATGAGGACGGGCTGTGTGTTGATGAGGACGGGCTGTGTGTTGATGAGGACAGGCTGTGTGTTGATGAGGACGGGCTGTAAGTTGATGAGGTCAGGTTGCATAACTAATGACGTTCGAAAAGTCCTTCGCTAACGATCTCCGTTCGAATCACATTTCCGTAAATGCTTCACCCACGCACTACAAACACAAATACTTTGCCATCAGAGCCTAAACAGCGGGCCTAACCTACCTTACGCCTTGATATGCTAATATAGAGTATTATTAATAATTTTTTAAGAAAATCCCTATTTTGAATATTCATTATGTAAAATTGACGAATGAGCGTTAGGGAGGTTGGTCGCTGGATGGACAAACATTGCGTGAAGACAAGTAGTAATAATACTAATAAGTGCTTTTGATATCTAACAATATATTAATGCTAATTCATCAGCAGCTAACGATATTTGGACAACTCCCTACATATTTCCCACTGAACATGAAGACCAGTATTATCATAACTAAGAAGTGTTTTTTTCTGTTTTAATTAACACGTTCTTATGTTGTTAAATTAATTTTCAAGAGCGTGACTCATCAAGCTTCTGTGACCAAGAGTTCCGTGACTCTCACAACCCAGCACATGCGGCAAGTCACGTGAGAATCAGCCAATGATTTCGGATATAAGTTACGAGAGCCATTTGTATTGGCCAGGATATTAAAGACCCGGATCCAAACAGCAGGGAGCAGACTCTCTCTCAGGTAGGACAGACTTACTTGCACGAACCAAGACCTACAACAGAGTCCCGAAACACGAAGAAGATGCACAGGAAACCGTAAATCGCGTCGGTTAAGAAAGGCTTTCTTTATAGAGCGGTGGTTCGCTAGAACAAGCAGACGAGGATCATTGATCATTAACTGCTAACCGGGCAATTGCTTCCCCGTCCCGCCAGCAGGAGTGGGCCGCCACACTGACGAGGGTACGGCAGAGTGCATCATGGGAACAACCTGTACAGTGACGATGGAGGCATCAGAGATATTAGAGGTGCCACAGACATCAGAAGCATCAGAGTGCTGTCAGGTATCAGCCATGAGAAGCAGCAGAGGCCGGAGCAGCACCAGGCTGCCACCCATGAAGGAGGTCCAGAGTGTAAGACTGTGCTGGGTGTTGAGGAGGCGAGGACACTACTTCCCGCTCGGGGAGGACAGGACCCAACGACGATATTATAGTACCGAACTTACCATTGTTTCAAGTATTATCATTTTATGGACATTCTACAAGTAGAATACAGAGTAGATGTAGATGGACAACAACATCTTTATCTATGGATGTAGAGTACAGGGTACTCCATCCAAAGAATACATGGATGTAAAATGTTCTGTATTCCACTTTCAGAGCCGAGATTAACGTTCTTTGTCCTGTCACCAAACGCGCAGTTACCTAATGTCTTCACAGTTAGCATAGAATCTTGCGTGTTTGCTGAGAATTTTTTTTCTTAACCATGGTTCCTTATATTACTGATAATGAAAAAAGTCTCAGTATTTGTCCCAACTGTGACAATCTGTATAGTGTGTGTTACTGATAGTTCATGATGCTGTGTTCGTGTGCCAGTGGGACGCGGCGACAGGTCAGTAAAGGTCACTTCAAAGTGTTCGAATATTGCATCGTGCACCAAATTTCTGTCCAGCAGTATTTACATTCGCTCCAGTGACTCCATTTTTCTAATTTTGCTAGAAGTCTGTTGGCATTTTTGTATATTTTTTTATGTTTTAAATAGCATAGTTGTGTATAATTGATCTCTTCTTCATGAACCACGCCATGAGAATATCAGAGGGATTCTGATAATTAAGAGTATCACTGAGGATTACTGCTAACTACCAAGACAAAGGTAGTCAGTAATCTATCATAACTACCACAACACAGGACCACCTACCATAACTACCACAACACAGGAACCACCTACCATAACTACCACTACATAGGAACCACCAATCATAACTACCACAACACAGGAACCACCTACCATAACTACCACTACATAGGAACCACCAATCATAACTACCACAACACAGGAACCAGCAACCATAACTACCACAACACAGGACCACCAACCATAACTACCACAACACAGGAACCACCTACCATAACTACCACAACACAGGAACCACCAACCATAACAACCACAACACAGGACCACCAACCATAACTACCACAACACAGGACCACCTACCATAATTACCACAACACAGGAACCACCTACCATAACTACCACAACACAGGAACCACCTACCATAACTACCACAACACAGGAACCACCAACCATAACTACCACAACACAGGACCACCTACCATAACTACCACAACACAGGACCACCAACCATAACTACCACAACACAGGAACCACCTACCATAACTACCACAACACAGGAACCATCTACCATAACTACCACAACACAGGACCACCTACCATAACTACCACAACACAGGAACCACCTACCATAACTACCACAACACAGGAACCACCGACCATAACTACCACAACACAGGACCACCTACCATAACTACCACAACACAGGAACCACCGACCATAACTACCACAACACAGGAACCACCTACCATAACTACCACAACACAGGAACCACCTACCATAACTACCACAACACAGGAACCATCAACCATAACAACCACAACACAGGAACCATCAACCATAACTACCACAACACAGGAACCATCAACCATAACAACCACAACACAGGAACCATCAACCATAACAACCACAACACAGGAACCACCTATTATAACTACCACAACACAGGAACCACCTACTATAACTACCACAACACAGGAACCACCTACTATAACTACCACAACACAGGAACCACCTACTATAACTACCACAACACAGGAACCACCTACCATAACTACCACAACACAGGAACCACCTACTATAACTACCACAACACAGGAACCACCTACCATAACTACCACAACACAGGAACCACCTACTATAACTACCACAACACAGGAACCACCTACTATAACTACCACAACACAGGAACCACCTACTATAACTACCACAACACAGGAACCACCTACTATAACTACCACAACACAGGAACCACCTACTATAACTACCACAACACAGGAACCACCTACCATAACTACCACAACACAGGAACCACCTACTATAACTACCACAACACAGGAACCACCTACTATAACTACCACAACACAGGAACCACCTACTATAACTACCACAACACAGGAACCACCTACCATAACTACCACAACACAGGAACCATCAACCATAACTACCACAACACAGGAACCACCTATTTTAACTACCACAACACAGGAACCACCTACCATAACTACCACAACACAGGAACCACCTATTATAACTACCACAACACAGGAACCACCTACCATAACTACCACAACACAGGAACCACCTACCATAACTACCACAACACAGGAACCACCTATTTTAACTACCACAACACAGGAACCAGCTACTATAACTGCAGCAACACTGGAATACAATAAAAAGATCAGCTACCTTACATTTTGAAGATCTTTCTAGGAGACTGTCAAATTATCTGGAAGATATTTTTCTTGATAGACCGCTAACAGAACACTGTCATGCATAACACAATGTAACATAACACTCTCATGCATAACACTAACATAACATTAACTAGCGTTACACAGATTGACGTACTGCCATCTACTATAACATTATTTTGCGTTTCTCTATCAAACGTAACACTAATGTAGCACCATCTTAGGTAACACTATGTAACGTAACACTATCTTATGCAACACTACCTAACTTAACAATATCTGGCATAACATCACCTAACATACCAATATATTAAGTTACACTATCAAACGTAAAACTATCTTATGTAACACTATCTAATGTGACAATATCTTATGTAACAATATCTTATGTAACAATATGCTACGTAACACTATTTAACTTAACAACACCTTACGTAACATCAATGCAACATTATCCTACGTAACACTATCCAAAGTAACAATATGCTACGTAACACTATCAAATGTATTAATATATTACGTAACAATATCTAAGGTAACACATCTAATGTTAGAAATGGTTCACCAATTAGCACAATTTAAGAAGCCGCCGCTCAAACAAGACAACTGTTAATTGCGAATTATCAAGGGGGGAAAGAGCCAAGCAATTACGACTATATAGCCCATGGAAGGGATCAGTATAAGGATTTGGGATGGGACGGGGGAAAGGAATGGTGCCTAACATATTGGACGGTCGGGGATTGAACGCCGACCTGCATAAAGCCAGACCGTTGCTCTACCGTCCAGCCCAAGTGGTTGGATCAGTATTATAGAAATGAATGCTAGATATTGGAAAACCAGAACGACCTTTACATAGATGACCTCCCTAGCTATGACCAAACAGTCTTTGTTGACCAAACCACACACTAGAAAGTGAAGGGACGACGACTTTTCGGTTCGTCCTGCACCATTCTCAAGTCATTTGTGAATGGTCGACTTGAGAATAGTCCAGGACGGACTGAAACGTCGTCGTCCCTTCACTTTCTACTGTGTGGTCTGGTCAACATATTTCAGCCTCGTTATTGTGACTCATCGTCTGTATTCACCCAGCCCCTTTGTTGAGCAAACATTTCCCTTTGACAGAACCTAAGATCTAACCTTAAATGTTAACAGTTGCTAAAACAAAGAAGTATTATCTTTCATATCAACTCAATTATTAGAAACAAGACACAAACCTCAACAATATTAGTGCCACTAATAAAGATAAGGAATTTAGCCTCAATATCCCAATATCCGTCTAGTAATAGTTATTAACCTTAAATCAAAATCCCACTACCTAATAGTAAAGGTTATAAAACCGGTATCAATATGTACCCACTAGTAAAAGTTAAAAGCCCGTCACCAATATCCTAGTGCCAACTAGTAAAGATTATTAACCCCACATCAATATACCATTACCCACAAGTAAAGGTTACAAACTATAAATAATCTAGTACCCACTAGTTAAAGTTAAAAGCCCATCATCAATATCCTGGTTTCAACTAGTAAAAGTTATTAACCCCAGCATTAATAACCAATTATCCACTAATATAAAACAACCATTCACCATCAAAACAACTACACCAACCACCACCACTGTGGGATATTTTATCCACTGTATCAACATTATTATCTAAGAAATTTATTATTTTTGTATCATATCAAAATCATATTAGAATCACTTCAGATTTAAAATATCCTACATCACTGAATCCTACATGACAATGCTACCGTGATCCCATTTGACTTTTGGGCCCAAATGGGTCTACATGACGTTATGCATTATTTCTCAAGGAACTTGATGATTCAAGACGAATATCTTAATTAAAAAACTATTGGAACATCAATTAATTTTCGGTGAGGATTAATTCAAATCCTTAATAAGAATCAATGATACTAACAACTACTACCCATAATGTTTAAATCCTATATCTAATTATATTGTAATCACATTTTATCATAATCATATGTCTAGACAGTAAAAATAATCAATAAATATTCATTGAAGGCTACTTTGCTCTGGGAGGATGGGGGACGATGGCTGGGAGAGATGCACCCACCACCACCCGAGGCCAGAACAATTTTTTACATAAACAATGCAAACACGTGATGGTGCCTTGCGAACATTTTCAGTAAAGGACACCACACTAACTTATCATTATCACCAGTGATTAATCTCTAGAAACTGGGGAGTACCAGGACTATATATATAAGGAAAATTTCTAGTACTTTATCTAAATAAGAGTGAAGAGAGTGGCTCATAACAGCTGATGTGTTGAATTGTCTGGAGGAGGATTATAGATCATCAATCAACTTCTTCGTTCACACTTAAGGCCCCACATGCCATTTACAGCCCACAGTGTGTCATTAGGACTAGAGGAGCTAGGATTTATAATCCTAGCGAGGGGCTTTAGTTGTGTTAATTTTGCATACAGTAATTTTTAATTTAGTACAGAGCAAGTTTTAAGTAGTTCTCCTCATATATTAATTCCGGTAATTTTTACACAAATACCACCACCATCACCACCACCACAACCACCACCACCACCACCACCACCAACAACAACAACAACAACAACAACAACAACAACAACAACAACAACAACAACAACAACACAAACAACAAGGACCCACCACAGACATATAAACCTCCCATTCTGCAGGAAAGCGAACACTATACACCCGTCAGTAGACACTGAACCCCCGCCAGCAGACACTGAACACCCGCCAGCAGACACCGAACCCCCGCCAGCAGACACCGAACCCCCGCCAGCAGACACCGAACACCCGCCAGCAGACACCGAACACCCGCCAGCAGACACTGAACACCCGCCAGCAGACACCGAACCCCCGCCAGCAGACACCGAACCCCCGCCAGCAGACACCGAACCCCCGCCAGCAGACACCGAACCCCCGCCAGCAGACACCGAACACCCGCCAGCAGACACCGAACCCCCGCCAGCAGACACCGAACACCCGCCAGCAGACACCGAACACCCGCCAGCAGACACTGAACACCCGCCAGCAGACACCGAACCCCCGCCAGCAGACACCGAACCCCCGCCAGCAGACACCGAACCCCCGCCAGCAGACACCGAACCCCCGCCAGCAGACACCGAACACCCGCCAGCAGACACCGAACACCCGCCAGCAGACACGCTACACCCGCCAGCAGACACAGAGCACCCGCCAGAAGATATCGAACACCCGCCAGCAGACACGGGACATCCGCCAACAGACACGCTACACCCGTCAGCAGACACTCTACATTCAACAGCAGACACCGAACACCCGCCCGCAGACATAGGAGTACCTGCCAGCAGACACGCTACACCCGCCAGCAGACAGAACACCCGCCCGTAGACACGTTATACCCGTCAGCAGACACGCTACACTCGCCAGCAGAAACGTTACACCCGCCAACAGACACGCTACACTCGCTAGCAGACACACTACACCTGCAAGCAGACACTCTACACCCGCCAGCAGATACGTTACACCCGCTAGCAGACACGCTACAGCTGCCAGAAAACACGCTAAACCCGCCAGCAGACACGCTACACCTGCTAGCAGACACGCTACACCCGATAGGAGACACGCTACACCAGCCAGCAGACACGCTACACCCGCTAGCAGACACGCTACACCCGCCAGCAGACACGCTACCCCTGCCAGCAGACAGGCTACACCCGCCAGCAAACACGCGACACCCGCCAGCAGACACCCTAAACCCGCCTGCAGACACGCTACCCCCCAAAAGCAGACTGACTACACCCGCCAGCAGACACGCTACATCCGCCAGCAGACACGCTACACCCGCCAAACAAAACGCTACACCAGTAGTAGGGTGTACAGCTCACAGGCTCCTTTTTTTTTTTTCCAGAGGACCCCTGTGCGATGTACAGCTCACAGGCTCCTTTTTTTTTTTTTGGGAGAGGACCCCTGTGAGATGTACAGCGCACAGGCCCCTTTTTTTTTCTGGGGAAAAAAGGGCCTGTGTGAGCCATGGTTTTCATGTGAATTTGGGGAGTCACAGATTTGGAATTAGGGATTTCTTATAATGAAAAATAATGGCATACGAGTTTGTTAAAGTTCTTATGAGAAAAATAATTTCCGAGACTTAGAAGTTTGTTAAGGCCTTATGGGACAAATTCAAGTAACGTATGTAGCTCTTTAGGGTTTCCATGAGAACTCTACGGACATATTTTACATGTTTTCAACTTACAAAATCGTCTATGTAAGCCTTAGTTATTCATGTAAATTTAGAAAATCACCTGTATAAGTCATTGTTTTCAGGGTTTCGTACATCACACCCCCCTCACTCCCTCCCCCCTTACCTCGCAATCTCTCGCGTCACCTTTATTTACCTTACGCCCGCCAGCCAGTCGGCTCTTATCTTATCTTATCTTCTTCATAATATCTGGACCGTCCCTCCTCTCTCTCTCTCTCTCTCCTTTCATTCAGTTCAGTTCAACTATTTTCCAACATCGTATGTTTGCTCCTTTTCATTAAGCAAGTCAGTTTTACACAAATAAATCATGTTAGTAAGCATGTTCTAGCTCACGTTCCCCCACCTTAGTCCCCTGTCATATAATGAATACTATCATTCCAATCCCTCTAAAATTTAAAAATAATCATATTTCAAATGTAGTTCAATACAGTAATTTAGTTACCAAGCTCCAGCGCTTGTCCTCCGCCTTAGCTCTCTCTCGTATCTTCGTTAGTATCAGTCCAATTTCCCTGAAATTTTTACCCTCTGTATTTCGGGCACCGTAAATAAGATCAAAACAGTTATCAAGCTCCAGCGCTTGTCCCCCACCTTATTTCGTTTTATACAAGATCGTTAGTAACAGTCCAATTTCCCTGAAATTTTTACCCTCTGTATTTCAGACTCCGTAAATAAAATCAAGTCAGTTATCGAGCTCCAGCTCTCGTCCCCGCCTTAGTTCTCCTTCGTATCTTTGTAAATATCCCATCAATTTCCCTAAAATTAAAAGCAGACATACTTCAAAGTTAGTAAATAAGATCAAGTCAGTTACTGAGCTCCAGCTCTCGTCCCCGCCTTAGTTCTCCTTCGTATCTTTGTAAATAACCCATCAATTTCCCTAAAATTAAAAGCAGACATACTTCAAAGTTAGTAAATAAGATCAGGTCAGTTACTGAGCTCCAGCTCTCGTCCCCCACCCTCTTCCACCCTCAAGTCTTTGTAAATAAACCATCAATTTCCCCGAAATTTTTACCCTCTGTATTTCAGACATAGTAAATATGATGAAAACAATTATAAAACTCTAGCTCTTGTCCTCTGTCCAAGTTCACTCCTGTAAATTCATTACTATCAATCCAAATCCCCCTGAGATTTAAACACCCAACTACATTTTCAGACATAGTAAATAAAAACCAGTTCAGTTATCAAGTTTCAACTCTTGTGCCCCAGCTTAGTTCATTTTGTACAAGTTCTTTATTTCCAACTATATCACATGAGATTTAAGATCACCTTATTTCTAACGTAGTAAAATTAATCAGGGCATTAACCAAGCTCCATTCCCTCAGCCTTAGATCATCAGACATAAATATTTTCGATCAAGTCCGTCTCCAGCTTAACTCTTACCCTTTCCCTCCCTTACCTTCTCATCCCCAACTTATCCAAACCTTCAATAATCGTACTGTATTTGCATATTTTCTCTATATTCACTGTGTTCTTCGTATTCTCATCCGTGTTCACTCCATGTTCTTCAAATGTTCACAGTCCCATTCAGTTCATATTTTCACAAGTATCTCCATTTTTTATGTAATCTTTCTCTTAGTCTCATTATGTTCTCTACAAATTCTAGTCATATTTTCTATGTTTTCATATTCATCACATGTTCTCTTTACAACTTTTATACTCAATATTCATGCTAACTTCCATATTTTGTGTTCTTTGTCAATATTCATGTTCCTCTACAAGTTCATGTTCCTCACAAGATCACTTCGTTTTTTCACCTTCACTTACATGTTTTCTACATTCTTTGTCATATTCTCCATGTTCTTCACAAGTCCATTGTTCATTCTTTGTAATCCCTATTCTCCTTACCATGTTTTCATGTTCTCTGTAAGTTCATATTCCCAGCATGTTCACTATATTCATCAACTTTTCTTACATGTGTTCTTTGCCATGTTCCCCCATATGTTCTCTGGGTTTTCCCCTTACATGTTATTTAACGTTCCTTAACTAAAAAAATCTTTCTCCAATCAACTAAAACATAGTCACTTTCGTCATTTCTCAACTAAACCTATTATCCAGTCAACTAAAATAGTCAGAAATAGCCTCGTTCAACACTGTTCTTAACTAAAACAACCTTTCTCTTAGCTAAAAATTGTCAAAGGAAACTTTTTCAGCACTTTCTTAACAGGCGCTATGTTTCATCAAGAAAAATTGTCAAAGGAAACTTTCCAAAACTGTTCATAACTAGCTTTTATCCATCGTCAATCAACTAAAAATAATAACTTTCATCATTTCTTAACTAAACATATTCCCCATTCATCAGAAAATAACCGTGTTCATCATGTTTCATTGTCATTTCTTAACTAAAATTATCTGCCAATCATCAGAAAAAGTCATGTTCATCATGTTTAAGCTTTTGCTCAACTAAAAGTATTCATCGGTCAACTAAAAATAGTTACTTCATCATGTTTCCTTGTCATTTCTTAACTGAAATATCACTTCTCTCATCTGAAAATAGTCAGGATTAACCTCATTCAACACCGTTCTTAACTAAAACAGCCTTTCGCTTAGCTAAAAATTGTCAAAGGATTCTTTTCAGCACTGTTCATAACTAACTTTATCCATCGTCAAGTAAGAACATATAGTCAAAGATATCTATCATCGTCGTTCTTAACTGACATTTATACTTTGTGGAGCACTAAAATAGTCAAATGTAACTTTTTCAACACTTTCGTAACTAAAATTATATGTCGCTAAGTAAGAAAAATAGTCAAAGGTGCTCTCCGTTACACCAAAGTTACTCTTCGAGAAATCAAAGACACTCTTCAATACATCAAGGACTTACTCAAAGACACCAAAGTTACACTCTAAGACATCCTTCGAGACATCAAAGACTTCCTTAAGACTTCAATGGGACTCTTCCATTCATCAAAGACATTCTCTAAGCCCTCAAAGTTATTCTTAGCACAATCAAAAGTTATTCCAAGACAACAAAAGTTATTCTCAGAACAATCAAAAGTTATTCCAAGACAACAAAAGTCATTCTCTAACTCACTTTTGGTCATTAAAGTTAATTTCTATGTTATAAAAGTTTGTCTCAGAGACATCTAAAGTTAATCTTAGAGTTATCAAATGTAATCTCTAACTCTCTTTTGTTCATCAAAGTTGATCTCAGAGTTAACAAAGGTAATCTCTAACTCACTCTCGTTCATCAAAGTTGTTTCAAAGACATCAAAGTTATTCAAAGAGCTAACAAAAGTTATTCTCAGAGTCACCTTCGTTCTTCAGAGAAACTTTCCAAAACATCTTTATTCATCAAAGACATTCTCTAAGTCCTGAAAGTTATTCTCTAAGACAACAAAGTCTTTCTCAGAGCTACCAAAGATGTTCTCTAAATCATAAAAGTTAATCTTAACTCACCTTCGTTCATTAGAGAAACTTTCCAATCCATATTCGTTGACCAGAGTTATTCTCAGAGTCATCAAAGCGATCTCTAATTCATCTTCGTTCTCCAAAGTTGTTCTCTAAGACACCTTCATTCATCAAAGAAACTCTCCTTCTTCCATCATGTTATTCTTTAAGACATCTTCAGTCATAAAATTTTCTCTCCAAAATGTAACTAGTTCAGCTTTTCATACCAAACCTGCATTTCTGTTAAAACATATTTTCTTAGTTGCTTTACCCTAAAACTGTTCTCTGAACTACACTGTTCAAACCTACGTAACCTATCCTCTCCACCCAATGTTACTTAGTTAACGTAACGTTCCTAAACCTAACTTTACCTATCCTATCCTAACATAACTTACCTTACCTTACATACCTTTCCTAACTTAACCTGCTTAACCTATCTTACCTAACTTTACCTATATTACCTTACCATACCTTACCTATCTTACCTGACTTTACCTATCTTACCTAACTTAACCTGCATAACCTAACTTTACCTATGTTACCTTACCTATCTTACCTAACCTAACCTAACCTAACTTTACCTATGTTACCTTACCTTACCTATCTTACCTGACTTTACCTATCTTACCTAACTTAACCTGCATAACCTAACTTTACCTATGTTACCTTACCTTACCTACCTTTCCTAACTTTACCTATGTTACCTTACCTTACCTACCTTTCCTAACTTAACCTGCTTAACCTATCTTACCTATCTTACCTAACTTTACCTATCTTACCTAACTTACCTACATTACCTAACTTAACTTAACCTGCTTAACCTAACTTACCTTACCTAACTTATATAACTTATCTTACCTATCCTAACGTAACCTAACTTGCTTTACCTAACTTAATCTTACATTCCCAAACTGATGTATCCTAACTTATCTAGTCAAACCAGACATGATCTAACTTAAGTATTCCTTCTTGTCTTTGTGTTTCGTCAATCATTGTCTCATATTCATTTACTCATTTCATTAGTTAATTTCTCAAATGGTCACTTATGCATTTCAAGTGCTATTTTGTTAGAGATTGGATATTTAAGCATTTCAAAGAATTATAATTTCTCAAATGGACGTTTTTGCATTTCAAGTGTTATTTGTTTAAGATTGGGTGTTTAACCATTTCAAAGGTTTTTGTTATATATGGGAACTTACTCGTTTCAAGGGCCAATTTCTCAAATGGTCATTTTTGCAGATCAAGGGTTATTTGTTAAAGTTCATCAAGTTGCTCATAAGTTGTATTTATTATGATTGTTATCATTTATTCTTATTCCCCAACCCCTTAACCTAACCTCTTGTAATCTTAGTGTATTTAGTAGGTTCTATCTTATGTTCTTATTCCCCAACCCTTTAACCTAACCTCTTGTAATCTTAGTGTATTTAGTAGGTTCTATCTTATGTTCTTATTCCCCAACCCTTTAACCTAACCTCTTGTAATCTTATTGTATTTAGTAGGTTCTAGCTTATGTTCTTATTCCCAACCCTTTAACCTAACCTTTCAGATGTAGTTTGTTGAATATATTATCCTTTTCCTAACCTTTCAGATGTAGTTTGTTGAATATATTATCCTTTTCCTAACCTTTCAGATGTAGTTTGTTGAATATATTATCCTTTTCCTAACCTTTCAGATGTAGTTTTGTTTCTCCTTTTTGTATATTTTTACCCAAACCTTCTTTCCTTCTTTACTTTGATTTCACATATAAGTTCATTCTTTATCTTAGTAATAATAGAATTACAATAGTAAAGAATCAGATCTACTAAGACTTGAAATTGAGAAAAACAAGAGAGCAAGTGAGTGAGAGCATGAAAAGAGGAGAAAAGAGTAAGAGAGAGGGGGGAGGAAGAGCATGGGAGCACTAAGACTTGAATTTGAGAAAAACAAGAGCTCAAGGGAGTGAGAGCATAAAAGAAGAGCAAGGAGTAAGAGAGAGGGGGCGGAAGAAAATGGGACCAAAGAAGAGAGAATGAGAGAGAGAGTGTGGGCATGGGGGAACTAAGACTTGAATTTGAGAAAAAAGAAAACTAAGTGAATGAGAGTGAGGGTGTGAGAATGGGAGCATTAAGACTTGAATTTGAGAAACAAGAGAGCATTTGAGCAAATGAGGGAGAGAGAGGGGGAGGAAGAGAGAGAATAAGGGAGAGAGATAGAAAAGGAGGGTTAGAAGGAGTAGGAGAATCAAAGTAAAGAAGGAAAGATGGTTTGGGTAAAAATATACAAAAAGGAGAAACAAAACTACATCTGAAAGGTTAGGAAAAGGATAATATATTCAACAAACTACATCTGAAAGGTTAGGAAAAGGATAATATATTCAACAAACTACATCTGAAAGGTTAGGAAAAGGATAATATATTCAACAAACTACATCTGAAAGGTTAGGTTAAAGGGTTGGGAATAAGAACATAAGCTAGAACCTACTAAATACAATAAGATTACAAGAGGTTAGGTTAAGGGGTTGGGGAATAAGAACATAAGATAGAACCTACTAAATACACTAAGATTACAAGAGGTTAGGTTAAAGGGTTGGGGAATAAGAACATAAGATAGAACCTACTAAATACACTAAGATTACAAGAGGTTAGGTTAAGGGGTTGGGGAATAAGAATAAATGATAACAATCATAATAAATACAACTTATGAGCAACTTGATGAACTTTAACAAATAACCCTTGATCTGCAAAAATGACCATTTGAGAAATTGGCCCTTGAAACGAGTAAGTTCCCATATATAACAAAAACCTTTGAAATGGTTAAACACCCAATCTTAAACAAATAACACTTGAAATGCAAAAACGTCCATTTGAGAAATTATAATTCTTTGAAATGCTTAAATATCCAATCTCTAACAAAATAGCACTTGAAATGCATAAGTGACCATTTGAGAAATTAACTAATGAAATGAGTAAATGAATATGAGACAATGATTGACGAAACACAAAGACAAGAAGGAATACTTAAGTTAGATCATGTCTGGTTTGACTAGATAAGTTAGGATACATCAGTTTGGGAATGTAAGATTAAGTTAGGTAAAGCAAGTTAGGTTACGTTAGGATAGGTAAGATAAGTTATATAAGTTAGGTAAGGTAAGTTAGGTTAAGCAGGTTAAGTTAAGTTAGGTAATGTAGGTAAGTTAGGTAAGATAGGTAAAGTTAGGTAAGATAGGTAAGATAGGTTAAGCAGGTTAAGTTAGGAAAGGTAGGTAAGGTAAGGTAACATAGGTAAAGTTAGGAAAGGTAGGTAAGGTAAGGTAACATAGGTAAAGTTAGGTTATGCAGGTTAAGTTAGGTAAGATAGGTAAAGTCAGGTAAGATAGGTAAGGTAAGGTAACATAGGTAAAGTTAGGTTAGGTTAGGTTAGGTAAGATAGATAAGGTAACATAGGTAAAGTTAGGTTATGCAGGTTAAGTTAGGTAAGATAGGTAAAGTCAGGTAAGATAGGTAAGGTATGGTAAGGTAATATAGGTAAAGTTAGGTAAGATAGGTTAAGCAGGTTAAGTTAGGAAAGGTATGTAAGGTAAGGTAAGTTATGTTAGGATAGGATAGGTAAAGTTAGGTTTAGGAACGTTACGTTAACTAAGTAACATTGGGTGGAGAGGATAGGTTACGTAGGTTTGAACAGTGTAGTTCAGAGAACAGTTTTAGGGTAAAGCAACTAAGAAAATATGTTTTAACAGAAATGCAGGTTTGGTATGAAAAGCTGAACTAGTTACATTTTGGAGAGAAAATTTTATGACTGAAGATGTCTTAAAGAATAACATGATGGAAGAAGGAGAGTTTCTTTGATGAATGAAGGTGTCTTAGAGAACAACTTTGGAGAACGAAGATGAATTAGAGATCGCTTTGATGACTCTGAGAATAACTCTGGTCAACGAATATGGATTGGAAAGTTTCTCTAATGAACGAAGGTGAGTTAAGATTAACTTTTATGATTTAGAGAACATCTTTGGTAGCTCTGAGAAAGACTTTGTTGTCTTAGAGAATAACTTTCAGGACTTAGAGAATGTCTTTGATGAATGGAAGTGAGTTAGAGAATAACATATCATGACTGAGAATAACTTTTGATAACTCTTAGAACAACTTTGATGTCTTAGAGAATAACTTTAGATGTCTCTGAGAATGTCTTTGGATAACTCTGAGATTAACTTTGATGTCTTTGAAACAACTTTGACGTCTCTTGTAATAACTTTTGTGGACATGAGAATATCTTTGGATAACTCTGAGATTAACTTTGATAGCTCTGGGAATAACTTTTATGATTTTGAGAACATCTTTGATGTCTTGGAGAACAACATTGATGTTTAGAGAACAACTTTGATGACCAAGATTAACTTTAGATGTCTCTGAGAATAACTTTATAACATAGAAATTAACTTTAGATGTCTCTGAGAATAACTTTATAACATAGAAATTAACTTTAGATGTCTCTGAAAATAACTTTGATGACTTCGAGAATAACATTTGATGACTCTGAGAACAAGTTTGATAGCTCTGAGAATAACTTTAGATGTCTCTGAAAATAACTTTGATGAAAGAAGATGTCTTAGATTAACTTTTGATGACTTTGAAAACAAGTTTGATGAACAAAGATGTTTTGAAAGTTTCTCTGACGAACGAAGGTGACTCTGATAATAACTTTTATGTCTTAGAGAAGAACATTGATGGTTTAGAGAGAATATCTTTGATGAAAAATGATGTCTTAGATTAACTTTGATGACTCTGTGAATAAGTTTGATGACTTTGAGAACAAGTTTGATAGCTCTGAGAATGTCTTTTATGCCTCTGAGAATAACTTTGATGAATAAAGATGTTTTGGAAAGTTTCTCTGAAGAACGAAGGTGACTCTGAGAATAACTTTTGTTAGCTCTTTGAATAACTTTGATGTCTTTGAAACAACTTTGATGAACGAGAGTGAGTTAGAGATTACCTTTGTTAACTCTGAGATCAACTTTGATGAACAAAAGAGAGTTAGAGATTACATTTGATAACTCTAAGATTAACTTTAGATGTCTCTGAGACAAACTTTTATAACATAGAAATTAACTTTAATGACCAAAAGTGAGTTAGAGAATGACTTTTGTTGTCTTGGAATAACTTTTGATTGTTCTGAGAATAACTTTTGTTGTCTTGGAATAACTTTTGATTGTGCTGAGAATAACTTTGAGGGCTTAGAGAATGTCTTTGATGAATGGAAGAGTCCCATTGAAGTCTTAAGGAAGTCTTTGATGTCTCGAAGGATGTCTTAGAGTGTAACTTTGGTGTCTTTGAGTAAGTCCTTGATGTATTGAAGAGTGTCTTTGATTTCTCGAAGAGTAACTTTGGTGTAACGGAGAGCACCTTTGACTATTTTTCTTACTTAGCGACATATAATTTTAGTTACGAAAGTGTTGAAAAAGTTACATTTGACTATTTTAGTGCTCCACAAAGTATAAATGTCAGTTAAGAACGACGATGATAGATATCTTTGACTATATGTTCTTACTTGACGATGGATAAAGTTAGTTATGAACAGTGCTGAAAAGAATCCTTTGACAATTTTTAGCTAAGCGAAAGGCTGTTTTAGTTAAGAACGGTGTTGAATGAGGTTAATCCTGACTATTTTCAGATGAGAGAAGTGATATTTCAGTTAAGAAATGACAAGGAAACATGATGAAGTAACTATTTTTAGTTGACCGATGAATACTTTTAGTTGAGCAAAAGCTTAAACATGATGAACATGACTTTTTCTGATGATTGGCAGATAATTTTAGTTAAGAAATGACAATGAAACATGATGAACACGGTTATTTTCTGATGAATGGGGAATATGTTTAGTTAAGAAATGATGAAAGTTATTATTTTTAGTTGATTGACGATGGATAAAAGCTAGTTATGAACAGTTTTGGAAAGTTTCCTTTGACAATTTTTCTTGATGAAACATAGCGCCTGTTAAGAAAGTGCTGAAAAAGTTTCCTTTGACAATTTTTAGCTAAGAGAAAGGTTGTTTTAGTTAAGAACAGTGTTGAACGAGGCTATTTCTGACTATTTTAGTTGACTGGATAATAGGTTTAGTTGAGAAATGACGAAAGTGACTATGTTTTAGTTGATTGGAGAAAGATTTTTTTAGTTAAGGAACGTTAAATAACATGTAAGGAGAAAACCCAGAGAACATATGGGGGAACATGGCAAAGAACACATGTAAGAAAAGTTGATGAATATAGTGAACATGCTGGGAATATGAACTTACAGAGAACATGAAAACATGGTAAGGAGAATAGGGATTACAAAGAATGAACAATGGACTTGTGAAGAACATGGAGAATATGACAAAGAATGTAGAAAACATGTAAGTGAAGGTGAAAAAACGAAGTGATCTTGTGAGGAACATGAACTTGTAGAGGAACATGAATATTGACAAAGAACACAAAATATGGAAGTTAGCATGAATATTGAGTATAAAAGTTGTAAAGAGAACATGTGATGAATATGAAAACATAGAAAATATGACTAGAATTTGTAGAGAACATAATGAGACTAAGAGAAAGATTACATAAAAAATGGAGATACTTGTGAAAATATGAACTGAATGGGACTGTGAACATTTGAAGAACATGGAGTGAACACGGATGAGAATACGAAGAACACAGTGAATATAGAGAAAATATGCAAATACAGTACGATTATTGAAGGTTTGGATAAGTTGGGGATGAGAAGGTAAGGGAGGGAAAGGGTAAGAGTTAAGCTGGAGACGGACTTGATCGAAAATATTTATGTCTGATGATCTAAGGCTGAGGGAATGGAGCTTGGTTAATGCCCTGATTAATTTTACTACGTTAGAAATAAGGTGATCTTAAATCTCATGTGATATAGTTGGAAATAAAGAACTTGTACAAAATGAACTAAGCTGGGGCACAAGAGTTGAAACTTGATAACTGAACTGGTTTTTATTTACTATGTCTGAAAATGTAGTTGGGTGTTTAAATCTCAGGGGGATTTGGATTGATAGTAATGAATTTACAGGAGTGAACTTGGACAGAGGACAAGAGCTAGAGTTTTATAATTGTTTTCATCATATTTACTATGTCTGAAATACAGAGGGTAAAAATTTCGGGGAAATTGATGGTTTATTTACAAAGACTTGAGGGTGGAAGAGGGTGGGGGACGAGAGCTGGAGCTCAGTAACTGACCTGATCTTATTTACTAACTTTGAAGTATGTCTGCTTTTAATTTTAGGGAAATTGATGGGTTATTTACAAAGATACGAAGGAGAACTAAGGCGGGGACGAGAGCTGGAGCTCAGTAACTGACTTGATCTTATTTACTAACTTTGAAGTATGTCTGCTTTTAATTTTAGGGAAATTGATGGGATATTTACAAAGATACGAAGGAGAACTAAGGCGGGGACGAGAGCTGGAGCTCGATAACTGACTTGATTTTATTTACGGAGTCTGAAATACAGAGGGTAAAAATTTCAGGGAAATTGGACTGTTACTAACGATCTTGTATAAAACGAAATAAGGTGGGGGACAAGCGCTGGAGCTTGATAACTGTTTTGATCTTATTTACGGTGCCCGAAATACAGAGGGTAAAAATTTCAGGGAAATTGGACTGATACTAACGAAGATACGAGAGAGAGCTAAGGCGGAGGACAAGCGCTGGAGCTTGGTAACTAAATTACTGTATTGAACTACATTTGAAATATGATTATTTTTAAATTTTAGAGGGATTGGAATGATAGTATTCATTATATGACAGGGGACTAAGGTGGGGGAACGTGAGCTAGAACATGCTTACTAACATGATTTATTTGTGTAAAACTGACTTGCTTAATGAAAAGGAGCAAACATACGATGTTGGAAAATAGTTGAACTGAACTGAATGAAAGGAGAGAGAGAGAGAGAGAGGAGGGACGGTCCAGATATTATGAAGAAGATAAGATAAGATAAGAGCCGACTGGCTGGCGGGCGTAAGGTAAATAAAGGTGACGCGAGAGATTGCGAGGTAAGGGGGGAGGGAGTGAGGGGGGTGTGATGTACGAAACCCTGAAAACAATGACTTATACAGGTGATTTTCTAAATTTACATGAATAACTAAGGCTTACATAGACGATTTTGTAAGTTGAAAACATGTAAAATATGTCCGTAGAGTTCTCATGGAAACCCTAAAGAGCTACATACGTTACTTGAATTTGTCCCATAAGGCCTTAACAAACTTCTAAG
This sequence comes from Procambarus clarkii, assembly GCF_040958095.1. Lineage (NCBI taxonomy): Eukaryota > Metazoa > Arthropoda > Malacostraca > Decapoda > Cambaridae > Procambarus > Procambarus clarkii. Next base: position 690,180 of record NW_027189168.1, read on the forward strand.
TCTCGGAAATTATTTTTCTCATAAGAACTTTAACAAACTCGTATGCCATTATTTTTCATTATAAGAAATCCCTAATTCCAAATCTGTGACTCCCCAAATTCACATGAAAACCATGGCTCACACAGGCCCTTTTTTCCCCAGAAAAAAAAAGGGGCCTGTGCGCTGTACATCTCACAGGGGTCCTCTCCCAAAAAAAAAAAAAAGGAGCCTGTGAGCTGTACATCGCACAGGGGTCCTCTGGAAAAAAAAAAGGAGCCTGTGAGCTGTACACCCTACTACTTACACCCACCAGCAGACACGCTAAACGCGCCAGCAGACACGCTACACCAGCCAGCAGACACACTACACCTGCCAGAGGACACGCTAGACCCGTCAGCAGGCATGCTACACCCTAAAAACGACACGCTGCACACGCATGCAAGCACCCTACACCTGCCAGCAGACACGCTACACCCGCTAGCAGACTCGCTACACCCGCCAGCAGAGACGCTACACCTGCCAGCAGACACGCAACACCCGCCAGCAGACACGCTATATACGCCAGCAGAAATGCTACATCCGCCAGCAGACACGCTACACCCGCCAGCAGACACGCTACATCCTCCAACAGACACGCTACACTCGCCAGCTAGACACGCTACACCTGACAGCAGACTGGCTACACCAGCCAGCAGACACGCTGCACCAGCCAGCATACAGGTTACACCCGCCAGCAGACACGCTACACCCGCTATCAGACACGCTACACCCGCCAGAAGACACGTTACACCCGCCAGCAGACATGCTACACCCGCCAGCACACACGCTACACCCGCTATCAGACAAGCTTCACACTCCAGCAGAAACGCTACACCCGCCAGCAGACACGCTACACCCGCCAATAGAAGCTACACCGGCCTTCAGACACGCAACACCTTCCATCAGGCACGCTACACCTGCCAGCAGATCGCCAGCAGACGCGCTACACGCTACACTCGCCCGCAGACACGCTACACCCGCCAGCAGGCACGCTACACCTGCCAGCAGACAAGCTACACCTGCCACCAAACACGCTAAACCTGACAAGTGACAGGCTATACCCGCCTGCAGACTCGCTACACCCGCCAGCAGACACGCTACACCCGCTAGCAGATACGCTACACCCGCCATCAGACACGCTACACATGCCAGCAGACACGCTACAACCGCAAGCAGACACGCTACACCCGCCAGCAGACAGGCTACACCAACCAGCAGACACGCTACACCTGCCAGTAGACAGGCTACACCCGCCAACAGTTATGCAACACTCGCCAGCAGACACGCTACACCCGCCAGCATACACGCTACACCCGCCAGCAGACAAACTACACATGCCAGCAGACAGGCTACACCCACAGGCAGACACGCTACCCCTGCTAGCAGACAGGCTACACCACCAGCAAACACGCGACACCCGCCAGCAGACACCCTAAACCCGCCTGCAGACACGCTACCCCCCAAAAGCAGACTGGCTACACCCGCCAGCAGACACGCTACACCTGCCAACAGACACGCTACACCCGCCAGCAGACACGCTACACCCGCAAAACAAAACGCTACACCAGCAAGCAGGCACGCTACACCTACCAGCAGACAAGCTACACCTGCCAGAAAACACGCTAAACCTGACATGTGACAGGCTATACCCGCCAGCAGACTCGCTACACCCGCCAGCAGACACGCTAAACCCGCTAGCAGATACGCTACACCCGCCAGCAGACACGCTACACATGCCAGCAGACAGGCTACACCAAACAGCAGACACGCTACCCCTGCTAGCAGACAGGCTACACCCGCCAGCAGACACCCTAAACCCGCCAGCAGACACGCTATCCCCCAAAAGCAGACTGGCTACACCCGCCAGCAGACACGCTACACCTGCCAACAGACACGCTACACCCGCCAGCAGACACGCTACACCCGCAAAACAAAACGCTACAGCAGCCAGCTGACACGCTACACCTGCCAGCAGAGAGGCTACACCCGCCAGCAGACAGGCTAAACATGCCAGCAGACAAGCTACACCTGCCAGCAGACAGGCTACACCCGCCAGCAGACACGCGACACCCGCAAGCAGACACGTTACACCCGCCAGCAGACACGCTATACCCGGCAGCAGACTTGATACACCCGCCAGCAGACACGCTACACCAACCAGCATAGAGGTTACACCCGCGAGCAAACACGCTACACCCGCCAGCAGACACGCTACAGCCGCAAAACAAAACGCTACACCAGCCAGCAGACACGCTACACCTGCCAGCAGAGAGGCTACACCCGCCAGCAGACAGGCTACACCCGCCAGCAGACAAGCTACACCTGCCAGCAGACAGGCTACACCCGCCAGCAGACACGCGACACTCGCAAGCAGACACGTTACACCCGCCAGCAGAAACGCTATACCCTCCAGCAGACTTGATACATCCGCCAGCAGACATGCTACACCAAACAGCATAGTGGTTACAACCGCGAGCAGACACGCTACACTCGCTAGCAGACACGTTATACCCGCCAGCAGACTCGCTACACCCGTTATTAGACACGCTACACACGCCAGCAGACTCTCTACACCCGCTAGCCGATACGCTACACCCGCCAGCAGACTCGCTACACCTGCAAGCAGACTCGGTACACCAGCCAGCAGACACGCAACACCCGCCAGCAGACACGCTACACCCGCCAGCAGACACGCTACACCTGCCAGCAGACACGCTACACCTGCCAGCAGACACGCAACACCCGCCAGCAGGCACGCTGTACAACGCTAGCAGACACGCTACACCCGCCAGCAGACACGCTACACCCGCCAGCAGACACGCTACACCTGCCAGCAGAAATGCTTCATTCGCCAGTAGACACGCTACACTCGCCAGCAGACTAGCTACATCTGCCAGCAGACACGCTACACCCGCCAGCAGGCACCCTACACCTGCAAGCAGACACGCGCTACACCTGCCAGCAGACAGGCTACATCCTCCAGCGGACAGGAGACACCCGCCTGCAGACACGCTATTTCCGCCAGCAAACTAGATACACCCGCCAGCAGACACGCTACACCAACCAGCATCTAGGTTACACCCGCAAGCAGAAAATCTACACTCTCCAGCAGACACGCTGCACCTGCAGCAGACACGCTACACTCGCCAGCAGACACGCTACACCCGCCAGCAGACACGCAGCACCCGCAATCAGACACGCGACACCCGCCAGAAGACACGTTACACCCGCCAGCAGACACGCTACAAACGCCAGCAGACACGCTACACCCGCCAGCACATACGCTACACCCGCTATCAGACAAGCAACACACGCCAGCAGACACGCTACACCCGCCAGCAGACACGCTACACCCACCTACAGACACGCAACACCCGCCAGCAAACACGCTACACCCGCAAGCAGACACGCTACACTCGCCCGCAGACACGCTACACCATCCAGCAGGCACGCTACACCCACCAGCAAACAAGCTACACCTGCCAGCAAACACGCTAAACCTGACAAGTGACAGGCTATACCCGGCAGGAGACTCGCTACACCCGCCAGCAGACACGCTACACCCGCTAGCAGATACGCTACACCCGCCAGCAGACACGCTACACATGCCAGCAGACACGCTACAACCGCCAGCAGACACGCTACACCCGCCAGCAGACAGGTTACACCACCCAGCAGACACGCAATACCTGCCAGTAGACAGGCTACACCCGCCAACAGTTATGTGACACTCGCCAGCAGACACGCTACACCCGCCAGCATACACGCTACACCCGCCAGCAGACAAATTACACATGCCAACAGACAGGCTACACCCGCTAGCAGACACGCTGCCCCTGCTAGCAGACAGGCTACACCTGCCACCAAACACGCGACACCCGCCAGTAGACACCCTAAACCCGCCTGCAGACACGCTACCCCCCAAAAGCAGACTGGCTACACCGGCCAGTAGACACGCTACACCTGCCAACCGACACGCTACACCCACCAGCAGACACGCTACACCCGCAAAACAAAACGCTACAACAGCCAGCAGACACGCTACACCTGCCAGCAGAGAGGCTACACCCGCCAGCAGACAAGCTAAACCTGCCAGCAGACAGGCTACACCCGCCAGCAGACACGCGACACCCGCAAGCAGACACGTTACACCCGCCAGCAGACACGCTACACCCACCAGCAGACTTGATACACCCGCCAGCAGACACGCTACACCAACCAGCATAGAGGTTATACCCGCGAGCAGACACACTACACTCGCTAGCAGACACGTTATACCTGCCAGCAGACTCGCTACACCTGCTAGCAGACTCGCTACACCAGCCAGCAGACACGCAACACCCGCCAGCAGACACGCTAGCAGACACGCTACACTCGCCAGCAGACACGCTACACCTGCCAGCAGACACGCTACACCCGCCATCAGACACGCTACACCCGCCAGCAGACACGCTACACCCACCAGCAGACACGCTACACCCACCAACAGACACGCTACACCCGCCAACAGACACGCTACACCCGCCAACTTGACACGCTACACCGGCCTTCAGACACGCTACACCCTTCAGCAGACACACTACACTCGCCAGCAGACACGCTACACTCGCCTGCAGACACGCTACACTCGCCAGCAGACACGCTACACCCGCCACCAGACACGCTATCATCCGCCAGCAGGCACGCTACACCTGCCAGCAGACACGCTACACCTGCCAGCAGATTGGCTACACCCGCCAGCTGACACGCTACACCTGCCAGCAGACAAACTACACCCGCCAGAAGACACGCGACACCTGCCTGCAGACACGCTACACCCGCCACCAGACACGCTACACTAACCAGCATACAGGCTACACCCGCCAACAGACACGCTACACTCGCCAGCAGACAAGCTAAACCCGCCAGCAGACACGCTGCACCCGCAAGCAGACACGCTACACCTGCCAGCAGAATAGCTACACCAGCCAGCAGACACGCTTCACCTGCCAGCAAACAGGTGACTCCCGCCATCAGACACGCTACACCTGCCACCATACACGCTACACCCGCCAGCAGACAAGCTACACCTTCCAGCATAGAGGTTACTCCCGCGACCAAACACGCTACACTCGCCAGCAGACACGCTACACTCGCCAGCAGACACGCTACACTCGCCAGCAGACACGCTACACTCGCCAGCAGACACGCTACACCCGCCAGCAGACACGCTACACCTGCCAGCAGACAAACTACACCCGCCAGAAGACACGCGACACCTGCCTGCAGACACGCTACACTCGCCAGCAGACACGCTACACCAACCAGCATACAGGCTACACCCGCCAACAGACACGCTACACTCGCCAGCAGACAAGCTAAACCCGCCAGCAGACACGCTGCACCCGCAAGCAGACACTCTACACCTGCCAGCAGAATAGCTACACCCGCCAGCAGACACGCTTCACCTGCCAACATACAGGTGATTCCCGCCAGCAGACATGCTACTCTCGCCAGCAGACACTTTACTCCCGACAGCAGACACGCTACACCCGCAATCAGACACGCTACACCCACCAACAGACACGTTACACCGCTATCAGACACGCTACAAACGCCAGCAGACACGCTACACCCGCCAGCAGACACGCTTTACCCACCAACAGACACGCTACACCCGCCAGCAGGCACGCTACACCCGCCAACAGACACGCTACACTTGCCATCAGACACACTACACCTACCAGCAGACACGATACTCCTGCCTGCAGACTGGCTACACCCACCAGCATACACGCTACACCCGCTAGCAGACAGGCTACACTCGCCAGCAGACACGCTACACCTGCCAGCAGACAGGATACATTCGCCAGCAGACACGCTACACCCAACAGCAGACACGCCACACCCGCCATTATACACGCTACACCTGCCATCATACAGGCTACACCCACCAGCAGACACACTACACTCGCCAGCAGACACGCTACACCCGCCCGCAGACACGCTATACCCGCCAGCAGATACGCTACACCTGCCAGCAGACACGCTACACCCACCAGCAGACACGCTACACCTGCCAGCAGACTGGCAACACCCACCAGCATACACGCTACACCAGCCAGCAGACACGCTACACCTGCCAGCAGAATGGCTACACCCGCCAGCAGACACGCTACACCAGCTAGCACACAGGCTACACCTGCCAGCAGACACGCTACGCTCGCCAGCAGACACGTTACACCCGCCAGCAGACACGCTACACCTGCCATCAAACACGCTACACCCACCAGCAGACACGCTACATTCGCCAACAGACAAGCTACACCCACCAACAGACACTCTACACCCGCCAGCAGACTCGTTACACCCGCCAACAGACATGCTACACCGGCCTGCAGACACGCTACAACTGTCAGCAGACACGGTACACCTGCCAGCAGACACGCTACACCCGCCAGCAGACACGCTACACTAGCCAGCAGACACGCTACACTCGCCAGCAGACATGCTACAGCCGCCAGTAGGCACGCTACATCCGCCAGCAGGCACGCTACACCTGCCAGCAGACAAGCTACATCTGCCAGCAGACACGCTTCACCTGCCAGCAGACACGCTACACCTGCCAGCAGACTGGCTACACCCGCCAGCAGACACGCTACACTCGCCAGCAGACACCCTACACCCACCAACAGACACGCTACACCCGCCATCAGACACGCTACACCCGCCAACAGTCACGCTACACCCGCCAGCAGACACCCACCTGAGCATAGACGAGCAGTGTGTACTGGGTGTTGACACTCCTCAGTGGGCCGGAGACACAGTGCACCGTGAAGCCGTGGGCTGTGTGGTTGGTCACTCTACAGCTGTGTACCGGGCCGGGGCGACCTGTAGGGCGGGAGTAAGAACACCCACCGTGAGACACCACCCACCAGTATGGTCACTCTACAGCTGTGTACCGGGCCGGGGCGACCTGTAGGGCGGGAGTAAGAACACCCACCGTGAGACACCACCCACCAGTATGGTCACTCTACAGCTGTGTACCGGGCCGGGGCGACCTGTAGGGCGGGAGTAAGAACACCCACGGTGAGACACCACCCACCAGTATGGACACTCTACAGCTGTGTACCGGGCCGGGGCGACCTGTAGGGCGGGAGTAAGAACACCCACGTTGAGACACCACCCACCAGTATGGACACTCTACAGCTGTGTACCGGGCCGGGGCGACCTGTAGGGCGGGAGTAAGAACACCCACGGTGAGACACCACCCACCAGTATGGTCACTCTACAGCTGTGTACCGGGCCGGGGCGACCTGTAGGGCGGGAGTAAGAACACCCACCGTGAGACACCACCCACCAGTATGGTCACTCTACAGCTGTGTACCGGGCCGGGGCGACCTGTAGGGCGGGAGTAAGAACACCCACCGTGAGACACCACCCACCAGTATGGTCACTCTACAGCTGTGTACCGGGCCGGGGCGACCTGTAGGGCGGGAGTAAGAACACCCACGGTGAGACACCACCCACCAGTATGGACACTCTACAGCTGTGTACCGGGCCGGGGCGACCTGTAGGGCGGGAGTAAGAACACCCACGTTGAGACACCACCCACCAGTATGGACACTCTACAGCTGTGTACCGGGCCGGGGCGACCTGTAGGGCGGGAGTAAGAACACCCACGGTGAGACACCACCCACCAGTATGGTCACTCTACAGCTGTGTACCGGGCCGGGGCGACCTGTAGGGCGGGAGTAAGAACACCCACCGTGAGACACCACCCACCAGTATGGTCACTCTACAGCTGTGTACCGGGCCGGGGCGACCTGTAGGGCGGGAGTAAGAACACCCACCGTGAGACACCACCCACCAGTATGGTCACTCTACAGCTGTGTACCGGGCCGGGGCGACCTGTAGGGCGGGAGTAAGAACACCCACGGTGAGACACCACCCACCAGTATGGACACTCTACAGCTGTGTACCGGGCCGGGGCGACCTGTAGGGCGGGAGTAAGAACACCCACGTTGAGACACCACCCACCAGTATGGACACTCTACAGCTGTGTACCGGGCCGGGGCGACCTGTAGGGCGGGAGTAAGAACACCCACGGTGAGACACCACCCACCAGTATGGTCACTCTACAGCTGTGTACCGGGCCGGGGCGACCTGTTGGGCGGGAGTAAGAACATCCACCGTGAGACACCACCCACCAGTATGGTCACTCTACAGCTGTGTACCGGGCCGGGGCGACCTGTAGGGCGGGAGTAAGAACACCCTCCGTGAGACACCACCCACCAGTATGGTCACTCTACAGCTGTGTACCGGGCCGGGGCGACCTGTAGGGCGGGAGTAAGAACACCCTCCGTGAGACACCACCCACCAGTATGGTCACTCTATAGCTGTGTACCGGGGCGACCTGTAGGGCGGGAGTAAGAACACCCACCGTGAGACACCACCCACCAGTATGGTCACTCTACAGCTGTGTACCGGGGCGACCTGTAGGGCGGGAGTAAGAACACCCACCGTGAGACACCACCCACCAGTATGGTCACTCTACAGCTGTGTACCGGGCCGGGGCGACCTGTAGGGCGGGAGTAAGAACACCCTCCGTGAGACACCACCCACCAGTATGGTCACTCTACAGCTGTGTACCGGGGCGACCTGTAGGGCGGGAGTAAGAACACCCACCGTGAGACACCACCCACCAGTATGGTCACTCTACAGCTGTGTACCGGGGCGACCTGTAGGGCGGGAGTAAGAACACCCACCGTGAGACACCACCCACCAGTATGGTCACTCTACAGCTGTGTACCGGGCCGGGGACACCTGTAGGGCGGGAGTAAGAACACCCACCGTGAGACACCACCCACCAGTATGGTCACTCTACAGCTGTGTACCGGGCCGGGGCGACCTGTAGGGCGGGAGTAAGAACACCCACCGTGAGACACCACCCACCAGTATGGTCACTCTACAGCTGTGTACCGGGCCGGGGACACCTGTAGGGCGGGAGTAAGAACACCCACCGTGAGAGAGGAAGGAAGGAACGAAACTATCAGGGAAAAGCGTCAAGCCATTACGACGAATATAGCATTGGAAAGGGGTCAGGACAATGATTTGGGATGGGACCGGGAAAAGGAATGGTGCCCAACCATTCCAATCCCCGACAATTGGACGGTCGGGGATTGAACGCCGACCAGCATGAAACGAGACCGTCCCTCGCCCGTACATTGTCCAGCCCAAGTGGTTGGACAATGTAAACTGAAGAAAATAATTTAATAAGATGGAAAGAGGAAAAAGAGAGAATAAAAAGAGAAGGAAACAAAGAAATGGGAAAGAGATGGTAAAGAGGGAGAGCGGAGGACTGAGAAGCACTAAAATTCAATACCATAAAATATGTGTTTATGGAGAAAAAGTTTCATATAAGAAGAAAGCAAAATAGGATGACGAGAGTGAGAGTTGAGAAGAGAGGCAACAAATAAAGTGGGAGAGAGTGACAGAGTGAAGTGGGAAGCAGTGAGGGGACGATATAGAAAGAAAGCGGTGAGGGGATGATAAAGAAAGGAAGCAGTGAGGGGACAATAAAGATAGGAATCAGTGAGGGAACAATAAAGACAGGAAGGAGTGAGGGGACAACAAAAGACAGGAAGCAGTGAGGGGACGATAAAAATAGGAAGCAGTGAAGGGATGATAAAGATAAGGGTCAGTGTGTGGGGATGATAGAGAAAATATATTCAAAAAGAGACGTAAAAGAGTAAGTGAACTAAATAATTACATTGAGAATGTCAAATAATTTTACAATAATAATGAAATGCATAACAAATGTCAATCCTAAACATATACAATCATAGTCGAATGATATAAATTTACTGAAATCAATATTGACTCGCCACTGAACAATTAAACAAATGTCGCTTTGAATTTTGTTATTTCATGTAGAAACCAAATATTTCGTGCATACTCCTGAAAATTGAATTACAAAAATAGCAATTTGTAGTTTGGAAGAAGTAGTACATTCATTTATACAAACACACTCACACACACACACACACACACACACGCACACGCGCGCACACACACACACACACACACACACACACACACACACACACACACACACACACACACACACACACACACACACACACACACACAGGGGGGGGCCTTTAGGGGGCCTCGTAGCCTGATGGATAGCGCGTAGGATTCGTAATTCTGTGGAGCGGGTTCGATTCCCGCACGAGGCAGAAACAAATGGGCAAAGTTTCTTTCACCCTGAATGCCCCTGTTACTTAGCAGTAAATAGGTATCTGGGAGTTAGTCAGCTGTCATGGGCTGCTTCCTGGGGTGTGTGTGTGTGTGTGTGGTGTGGAAAAAAAAAAAAGTAGTTAGTAAACAGTTGATTGACAGTTGAGAGGCGGGCCGAAAGAGCAAAGCTCAACCCCCGTAAAAACACAACACAACTAGTAAACACACACACACACGTGTGTGTGTATATATATATATATATATGCGAACAAGCCTGAATGGTCCCCAGGACAATATGCAACTGAAAACTCACACCCCAGAAGTGACTCGAACCCATACTCCCAGGAGCAACGCAACTGGTATGTACAAGACGCCTTAATCCACTTGACCATCACGACCGGATATAATGAGGTGATAGCCGAAGCTATTTGAACCACCCCACCGCCGGCACTCGGATGGTAATCTTGGGCATAGCATTTTACCAAATCACCTCATTCTTTGGGGCACACGTGAGGAACATAAATGCAAACAAGCCTGAATGGTCCCCAGGACAATATGCAGCTGAAAACTCACACCCCAGAAGTGACTCGAACCCATACTCCCAGGAGCAACGCAACTGGTATGTACAAGACGGCTTAATCCACTTGACCATCACGACATAGGGAAAATTTTCATAGGGAAAATCCCTAATTGCTTTATTGACGGATGAGGCCAGTGTCTTGCCTCCTCTGTCTGGTACACCTAAGCATGCATTGCCAAAAAGTAACAGATTGTGCCAGGCTTTGATGGTATCAGGTGCATCAAGGTTATTTGACCCTCTGTTGACTTTTGCGATGAGGTCCGTGTATTTCCCTGCAGCAAAAGGGCGAGAGGCCTTTGGGATGTGGGTGAGTGTCCTGGTTGACGTTGCTTTAATTGCCTCTAGCAGGTCGTCTGTTGCAATGTAATCTGTTGCGATTTGTACTGGTGCAACAGGCTCCTGAGTGCTGCCTCCTCCCACGGGAGGCCTCCCTGACCCAGGACAGTCACCATGCTGGCGTATGACTCTGGAGACAGAGTTAATGCTGACGTTGTCCCCACAACCACTGCATGTGCCTCTCCTTTGATTGGCTTCGGGAGGGGAGAGCTGGCTGGTAGCGGCTTCTTCTGCCATCCCCTTAGGTAAAGTGAATGTCACCTTGCACTGGAGTATTTGTCTCTCCCTCCTGGCTGGGGGGGACATATATATATATATATATATATATATATATATATATATATATATATATATATATATATATATATATATATATATATATATATATATATATATATATATATATATATATATATATATATATATACATATATATATATATATATATGTATATATATATATAAATATATATATATATATATATATATATATATATATATATATATATATATATATATATATATATATATATATATATATACATATATATATATATATATATATATACATTGAATTGGAATTCATAACATATTACGTATAGCGTGCATGTTGCTATTACGTGCAACAGATGGCATTGTTCTTTTTTTAAATAAGTTTTTACCTGTCACAGGAGTGGCACCTATGTAGTAGGTATTTAAAAACATGCACATATTCGAATGGAACGTTGAGTCAGAATTTCAAAGCATTCACTGAAGAACTTTGGGAGATTACAGCTTGTTGCTTTTACGTCCAACAGATGGTGCTGTTTTTCAAAAGAAGCATGTTTTCTCCTGTCACAAAATATACATGTATACAGTAGGTATATAAAAACACGTGCCAATTCGAATGCACCGTTGCGTGAAAATTTCAAAGCAATCGGCAAAGAGGTTTTGAAGATTTCTCTCACATGAAAAACACATGAAAATCACAATTTAAAAAAAATTCATGTTTTCTCACCGTCAAAGAGGTGACATCAATATAGTATATATATAAAACCTGCTCAGATGCGAATGGAACATTGTGTGAAAGTTTCAAAGCAATCGGTGAAGAACTTTCGGAGATTAGCGATTTTGAACAAACGAACATTTCTATTTTTATTTATATACTAGCAGTACCCGGTCACGCGTTGCTGTGGCTCAGCAACACATGTGCGTCGCTAAGCCACATCAACCTTCCCTGTCCCCCAGTCCTCCCCACCATTCTCTCCTCACCCGTCTCCTCAGCCTCACAACCGTTCCCCACCCCACCGTCCCCTCGTCCTCCCCACCATTCCCTACTCCACCATCCCCTTTTTTTTCAGGGATATTCCTGCGTGGGCCCGAAGCCTCTAGCTGGCCGAATAAGTGTTGCTTGTTTCTGTTTTACTTGGGCAGAGTATGAGTATTTATGATTCAGATGGTCGCTTTAGTAAAATTTTGCCATATATGTTTAACAACTTCTTATGCTCTGTTAATCTAAGTTAAAATCTTAATAGGTTTGTAACTGTGTACTGTGTTAGATAATGTTCCAGTGGTCTGTTGGGAATTTCTCCACAGTGCTGACATTTCCTCTCATCTTCCGGAACAAGTAAGCCAATTTCACATGCACATGGGTATCGAAGCCTGATGTGATGTAAGAGTAATTTTGTTGCTCTACTGCTCCCTTTCATCAAACTAAGTGGTTCATAGTTGGTTGAATTCTTGTACCAACCCGCAGATCCTGATGTTGCACCTGCTGTGTTGAGGTCACTGTACATCTTTTGCATTGCTCTGTTTTTAATTACTTTCTTAATCTGTGATTGACTCTGTGGTATGTAAATGTCTACATTTCTTCTCTTAGTTGCATGTTTTGCAGCTTCGTCTGCAACGTCATTTCCTATTATTCCCACATGACTTGGCATCTAGTTGAAAAGTACGCGTCGGCCTTGTCGTTTGAGTGTTTGCATTAATAATATGACATTTGTGATCAGATCCACCATCCCCTCATGCTTCCCTCCATGCCTCTCTCCCCTTTCCCTTTGTCCTCCCTACCATTCTCCATTCCGCCATCCCCTCGTCGCCACCATCCCGAACTCCCCCGTCTCCTCGTTCTTCCCACTATTACCCTTCCCTTGTCCCCTCGTCCTCTCCACCATCTCTCACTTCCGTCTCCTCGTCATCCCCACCATTCCCCACTCCCTCGTCCGAAGCCATCCCAAATGGCTTCGGCTATAAATATATATATATATATAGCCATCCCATCAAGTGATCTGATGTTCCCCATTAATGAAATATAAGAAAAACAGTTAAAAAAATTAATGAGATATGAAAAAAATAAAAAAAATAAACTATACTCATGAAATGAACGGTATGGTAAACAACACAGCTCAATTCCAACACAATTCACACAAAATAATTCAATCAAAATGAAAATAAATCAAAATCAATGAAAATTCAATTTATCAAAGCAATCAGAAACTTTGAAATGTAATTGTAATATATTTAGTATATCATGTGTGTTGCTCTTACATGCAACTGATGGTTGTTGTTTGTCAAGAAAACCATAGTTTTACCTGTTACAGGTAACCACCCCACCGCCGGCACTCGGATAGTAATCTTGGGCATAGCATTTTACCAAATCACCATCATTTTTACCAAATGATATATATATATATATATATATATATATATTTATATATATATATACATATATATATATACATATATATATATATATATGTATATATATATATATATATATATATATATATATATATATATATATATATATATATATATATATATATATATATATATATATATATATATATATATATATATATATATATATATATATATATGTCCCCCCCAGCCAGGAGGGAGAGACAAATACTCCAGTGCAAGGTGACATTCACTTTACCTAAGGGGATGGCAGAAGAAGCCGCTACCAGCCAGCTCTCCCCTCCCGAAGCCAATCAAAGGAGAGGCACATGCAGTGGTTGTGGGGACAACGTCAGCATTAACTCTGTCTCCAGAGTCATACGCCAGCATGGTGACTGTCCTGGGTCAGGGAGGCCTCCCGTGGGAGGAGGCAGCACTCAGGAGCCTGTTGCACCAGTACAAATCGCAACAGATTACATTGCAACAGACGACCTGCTAGAGGCAATTAAAGCAACGTCAACCAGGACACTCACCCACATCCCAAAGGCCTCTCGCCCTTTTGCTGCAGGGAAATACACGGACCTCATCGCAAAAGTCAACAGAGGGTCAAATAACCTTGATGCACCTGATACCATCAAAGCCTGGCACAATCTGTTACTTTTTGGCAATGCATGCTTAGGTGTACCAGACAGAGGAGGCAAGACACTGGCCTCATCCGTCAATAAAGCAATTAGGGATTTTCCCTATGAAAATTTTCCCTATGTCGTGATGGTCAAGTGGATTAAGCCGTCTTGTACATACCAGTTGCGTTGCTCCTGGGAGTATGGGTTCGAGTCACTTCTGGGGTGTGAGTTTTCAGCTGCATATTGTCCTGGGGACCATTCAGGCTTGTTTGCATTTATGTTCCTCACGTGTGCCCCAAAGAATGAGGTGATTTGGTAAAATGCTATGCCCAAGATTACCATCCGAGTGCCGGCGGTGGGGTGGTTCAAATAGCTTCGGCTATCACCTCATTATATCCGGTCGTGATGGTCAAGTGGATTAAGGCGTCTTGTACATACCAGTTGCGTTGCTCCTGGGAGTATGGGTTCGAGTCACTTCTGGGGTGTGAGTTTTCAGTTGTTATATATATATATATATATATATATATATATATATATATATATATATATGCGAACAAGCCTGAATGGTCCCCAGGACTATATGCGAATGAAAACTCACACCCCAGAAGTGACTCGAACCCATACTCCCAGAAGCAACGCATCTGGTAACTACAGGGCGCCTTAATCCGCTTGACCATCACGGCCGTCAAAAGGAAGTGATAGCCGAGGCTATTTGAGCCACTTCCCCGACGGCAACTCGGATGGTAATCTTGGGCATAGCATTTCACCAAATCACCTCATTCTTTGGGGCACACGTGAGGAACACAAATGCGAACAAGCCTGAATGGTCCCCAGGACTATATGCGAATGAAAACTCACACCCCAGAAGTGACTCGAACCCATACTCCCAGAAGCAACGCATCTGGTAACTACAGGGCGCCTTAATCCGCTTGACCATCACGGCCGTCAAAAGGAAGTGATAGCCGAGGCTATTTGAGCCACTTCCCCGACGGCAACTCGGATGGTAATCTTGGGCATAGCATTTCACCAAATCACCTCATTCTTTGGGGCACACGTGAGGAACACAAATGCGAACAAGCCTGAATGGTCCCCAGGACTATATGCGAATGAAAACTCACACCCCAGAAGTGACTCGAACCCATACTCCCAGAAGCAACGCATCTGGTAACTACAGGGCGCCTTAATCCGCTTGACCATCACGGCCGTCAAAAGGAAGTGATAGCCGAGGCTATTTGAGCCACTTCCCCGACGGCAACTCGGATGGTAATCTTGGGCATAGCATTTCACCAAATCACCTCATTCTTTGGGGCACACGTGAGGAACACAAATGCGAACAAGCCTGAATGGTCCCCAGGACTATATGCGAATGAAAACTCACACCCCAGAAGTGACTCGAACCCATACTCCCAGAAGCAACGCATCTGGTAACTACAGGGCGCCTTAATCCGCTTGACCATCACGGCCGTCAAAAGGAAGTGATAGCCGAGGCTATTTGAGCCACTTCCCCGACGGCAACTCGGATGGTAATCTTGGGCATAGCATTTCACCAAATCACCTCATTCTTTGGGGCACACGTGAGGAACACAAATGCGAACAAGCCTGAATGGTCCCCAGGACTATATGCGAATGAAAACTCACACCCCAGAAGTGACTCGAACCCATACTCCCAGAAGCAACGCATCTGGTAACTACAGGGCGCCTTAATCCGCTTGACCATCACGGCCGTCAAAAGGAAGTGATAGCCGAGGCTATTTGAGCCACTTCCCCGACGGCAACTCGGATGGTAATCTTGGGCATAGCATTTCACCAAATCACCTCATTCTTTGGGGCACACGTGAGGAACACAAATGCGAACAAGCCTGAATGGTCCCCAGGACTATATGCGAACGAAAACTCACACCCCAGAAGTGACTCGAACCCATACTCCCAGAAGCAACGCATCTGGTAACTACAGGGCGCCTTAATCCACTTGACCATCACGGCCGTCAAAAGGAAGTGATAGCCGAGGCTATTTGAGCCACTTCCCCGACGGCAACTCGGATGGTAATCTTGGGCATAGCATTTCACCAAATCACCTCATTCTTTGGGGCACACGTGAGGAACACAAATGCGAACAAGCCTGAATGGTCCCCAGGACTATATGCGAATGAAAACTCACACCCCAGAAGTGACTCGAACCCATACTCCCAGAAGCAACGCATCTGGTAACTACAGGGCGCCTTAATCCGCTTGACCATCACGGCCGTCAAAAGGAAGTGATAGCCGAGGCTATTTGAGCCACTTCCCCGACGGCAACTCGGATGGTAATCTTGGGCATAGCATTTCACCAAATCACCTCATTCTTTGGGGCACACGTGAGGAACACAAATGCGAACAAGCCTGAATGGTCCCCAGGACTATATGCGAATGAAAACTCACACCCCAGAAGTGACTCGAACCCATACTCCCAGAAGCAACGCATCTGGTAACTACAGGGCGCCTTAATCCGCTTGACCATCACGGCCGTCAAAAGGAAGTGATAGCCGAGGCTATTTGAGCCACTTCCCCGACGGCAACTCGGATGGTAATCTTGGGCATAGCATTTCACCAAATCACCTCATTCTTTGGGGCACACGTGAGGAACACAAATGCGAACAAGCCTGAATGGTCCCCAGGACTATATGCGAATGAAAACTCACACCCCAGAAGTGACTCGAACCCATACTCCCAGAAGCAACGCATCTGGTAACTACAGGGCGCCTTAATCCGCTTGACCATCACGGCCGTCAAAAGGAAGTGATAGCCGAGGCTATTTGAGCCACTTCCCCGACGGCAACTCGGATGGTAATCTTGGGCATAGCATTTCACCAAATCACCTCATTCTTTGGGGCACACGTGAGGAACACAAATGCGAACAAGCCTGAATGGTCCCCAGGACTATATGCGAATGAAAACTCACACCCCAGAAGTGACTCGAACCCATACTCCCAGAAGCAACTCATCTGGTAACTACAGGGCGCCTTAATCCGCTTGACCATCACGGCCGTCAAAAGGAAGTGATAGCCGAGGCTATTTGAGCCCCAAAGAATGAGGTGATTTGGTGAAATGCTATGCCCAAGATTACCATCCGAGTTGCCGTCGGGGAAGTGGCTCAAATAGCCTCGGCTATCACTTCCTTTTGACGGCCGTGATGGTCAAGCGGATTAAGGCGCCCTGTAGTTACCAGATGCGTTGCTTCTGGGAGTATGGGTTCGAGTCACTTCTGGGGTGTGAGTTTTCATTCGCATATAGTCCTGGGGACCATTCAGGCTTGTTCGCATTTGTGTTCCTCACGTGTGCCCCAAAGAATGAGGTGATTTGGTGAAATGCTATGCCCAAGATTACCATCCGAGTTGCCGTCGGGGAAGTGGCTCAAATAGCCTCGGCTATCACTTCCTTTTGACGGCCGTGATGGTCAAGCGGATTAAGGCGCCCTGTAGTTACCAGATGCGTTGCTTCTGGGAGTATGGGTTCGAGTCACTTCTGGGGTGTGAGTTTTCATTCATATATATATATATATATATATATATATATATATATATATATATATATATATATATATATATATATATATATATATATATATATATATAAAAGTTTGTGAGGGTACCACCTCTGGTACCAATGTGGGGACCCATAGCCTCGGAGAAGAAAATAAAAAGTATTCAGAGGAGACCTTGTGGTTTCTCACTGAACACTAATATTATCTTCTCCTACCACCCCCCATTCTTTTGTATGTACACATATATATTTACTTTATTTGAACTTTGTTGCAAAAAAGGAGTTACATATGGGTTACAAAGTTGGTTATCATAGGTTGTCGAGTTCCTCCAGCTCCTCAGATGGCGGGCAGGAACCCTGGATGCAATGCGCATTTCCCCTCTGTATCGCCACACTGAGGCACTGGAAAAGAAAGCTTGCAGCTCTTGGGTCCCTTGTTGTTTCAATGAGCCTAGAACCCAGTTCCTTAAAAAAACTGGAAGCACTTTTACCCCAGGCGCCGAGTGTCTCAGAAGCAATGGGGACAAAATTGTAGTGGTGATCCAGTTCTCTATACTTACGGGATTTGGCTGCTTCCCTGTGGGTGGCAGCGCCACCTGGTTGTGCAACACTGAGGTTAATGTAGGTGTTAGCCAGGGTTGATACGCACGTGTAGTCCCATACCAACTGCTTGCCATTCTTCCAGGTGTTCACTGTGATACATTTACATATATATACATATATATATATATATATATATATATATATATATATATATATATATATATATATATATATATATATATATATATATATATATATTAGTATATTTTGGTAGCAGTCTTTCCTGTAGACATATATTATTAAATATGACCGAAAAAGTAGGATTAATAATTCTAACATGAATTTTCTCGATCTTTCGTACGTTTCTTTTCACTGTTGGTGGTAATTCAAAAATCAATTCTCCAAAATTCATTTTTATTTCTAGTCTGACGCGACACTTGAGCGCGTTTCGTAAAACTTATTACATTTTCAAAGACTTTAGCTTACACATACACAACTGAATAGAACTTACACATCTTCGATTTGTTTATATCTACATTTGAGTGAGGTGGATGGGGTGAGGTGGTATTAATAGGGTATTAAATTCCTAAACACAAGACAAAACACGAAACAATGGGTATTGAATGGAAGTGATTTGTAGAAAGCCTATTGGTCCATATTTCTTGATGCTTCTATATTGGAGCGGAATCTTGAGGTGGGTAGAATATAGTTGTGTATTAATTGGCTGTTGATTGCTGGTGTTGACTTCTTGATGTGTAGAGCCTCGCAGACGTCAAGCCGCCTGCTATCGCTGTATCTATCGATGATTTCTGTGTTGTTTACTAGGATTTCTCTGGCGATGGTTTGGTTGTGGGAAGAGATTATATGTTCCTTAATGGAGCCCTGTTGCTTATGCATCGTTAAACGCCTAGAAAGAGATGTTGTTGTCTTGCCTATATACTGTTTTTTTTGGGCTTACAGTCCCCAAGAGGGCATTTGAAGGCATAGACGACGTTGGGCTCTTTTAAAGCGTTCTGCTTTGTGTCTGGAGAGTTTCTCATGAGTAGGCTGGCCGTTTTTCTGGTTTTATAGTAAATCGTCAGTTGTATCCTCCGATTTTTGTCTGTAGGGATAACGTTTTTATTAACAATATCTTTCAGGACCCTTTCCTCCGTTTTATGATCTGCTGAAAAGAAGTTCCTGTAAAATAGTCTAATAGGGGGTATAGGTGTTGTGTTGGTTGTCTCTTCAGAGGTTGCATGGCGTTTCACTTTCCTTCTTATGATGTCTTCAACGAAACCATTGGAGAAGCCGTTGTTGACTAGGGCCTGCCTTACCCTGCAGAGTTCTTCGTCGACTTGCTTCCATTCTGAGCTGTGGCTGAGAGCACGGTCGACATAAGCGTTAACAACACTCCTCTTGTACCTGTCTGGCCAGTCGCTGTTGGCATTTAGGCACATTCCTATGTTCGTTTCCTTAGTGTAGACTGCAGTGTGGAAACCTCCGCTCTTTTCCATGACTGTTACATCTAGAAAGGGCAGCTTCCCATCCTTTTCCGTCTCGTAAGTGAAACGCAGCACGGAACTCTGCTCAAATGCCTCCTTCAGCTCCTGCAGATGTCTGACATCAGGTACCTGTGTAAAAATGTCGTCAACATACCTGCAGTATATGGCCGGTTTCAAGTTCATTTCGACTAAGACTTTTTGCTCGATGGTACCCATGTAGAAGTTTGCAAACAGGACACCTAGGGAAGAACCCATGGCGACCCCATCTACTTGCTTATACATGTGCCCATCCGGGCTCAAGAAGGGTGCCTCTTTAGTACAAGCTTGGAGTAGTTTCCTCAGAATGTTTTCTGGTATGTCAAGAGGAGTACAGGCCGGATCACGATACACTCTGTCCGCTATCATCCCGATTGTCTCGTCCACAGGTACGTTGGTAAACAGGGATTCTACGTCCAACGAGGCTCTTATCCCTCTTAACGACCAATGGTTTCGTCGAAGACATCATAAGAAGGAAAGTGAAACGCCATGCAACCTCTGAAGAGACAACTAACACAACACCTATACCCCCTATTAGACTATTTTACAGGAACTTCTTTTCAACAGCTCATAAAACGGAGGAAAGGGTCCTGAAAGATATTGTTAATAGAAACGTTATCCCTACAGACAAAATTCAGAGGATACAACTGACGATTTACTATAAAACCAGAAAAACGTCCAGCCTACTCATAAGAAACTCTCCAGACACAAAACAGAACGCTTTAAAAGAGACCAACGTCGTCTATGCCTTCAAATGCCCACTTGGGGACTGTAAGCTCCAAAAAACCCAGTATATAGGCAAGACAACAACATCTCTTTCTAGGCGTTTAACGATGCATAAGCAACAGGGCTCCATTAAGGAACATATAATCTCTTCCCACAACCAAACCATCGCCAGAGAAGTCTTAACAAAAAGCACGGAAATCACCGATAGATAGATTGTCAACCCCTGGCACTTGTCAACCCCTGACACTTGTCAACGCCTGGCACTTGTCATTGCATGGCGCTTGTCAACCCCTGGCACTTGTCAACGCCTGTCACTTGTCAACCCTTGGCACTTGTCAACGCCTGTCACTTGTTATCCCCTGGCACTTGTCAACCCCTGGCACTTGTCATCCCCTGGCACTTGTCATTGCATGGCACTTGTCATCCCCTGGCATTTGTCAACGCCTGGCACTTGTCATCCCCTGGCACTTGTCATCCCCTGGCACTTGTCATTGCATGGCACTTGTCATTGCATGGCACTTGTCACCCCCTGGCATTTGTAAACGCCTGGCACTTGTCAACCCCTGGCACTTGTCAACCCCTGGCACTTGTCATCCCCTGGCACTTGTCAACCCCTGGCACTTGTCATCCCCTGGCACTTGTCAACCCCTGGCACTTGTCATCCCCTGGCACTTGTCAACCCCTGGCACTTGTCATCCCCTGGCACTTGTCATCCCCTGGCACTTGTCAACGCCTGGCACTTGTCAACCCCTGGCACTTGTCAACCCCTGGCACTTGTCAACGCCTGGCACTTGTCAACCCCTGGCACTTGTCAACCCCTGGCACTTGTCATCCCTTGGCACTTGTCAACCCCTGGCACTTGTCATCCCCTGGCACTTGTCATCCCCTGGCACTTGTCAACGCCTGGCACTTGTCAACCCCTGGCACTTGTCAACGCCTGGCACTTGTCATCCCCTGGCACTTGTCATCCCCTGGCACTTGTCAACGCCTGGCACTTGTCATCCCCTGGCACTTGTCAACCCCTGGCACTTGTCAACGCCTGGCACTTGTCATCCCCTGGCACTTGTCAACCCCTGGCACTTGTCATCCCCTGGCACTTGTCATCCCCATGCACTTGTCTACCCCTGGCACTTGTCATCCCCTGGCACTTGTCATCCCCTGGCACTTGTCATTGCATGGCACTTGTCATCCCCTGGCACTTGTCAACGCCTGGCACTTGTCAACCCCTGGCACTTGTCAACCCCTGGCACTTGTCATCCCCTGGCACTTGTCAACCCCTGGCACTTGTCATCCCCTGGCACTTGTCAACCCCTGGCACTTGTCAACCCCTGGCACTTGTCAACGCCTGGCACTTGTCATCCCCTGGCACTTGTCATACCCTGGCACTTGTCAACGCCTGGCACTTGTCATCCCCTGGCACTTGTCAACCCCTGGCACTTGTCATCCCCTGGCACTTGTCATCCCCTGGCACTTGTCTACCCCTGGCACTTGTCATCCCCTGGCACTTGTCATCCCCTGGCACTTGTCATTGCATGGCACTTGTCATCCCCTGGCACTTGTCAACGCCTGGCACTTGTCAATCCCTGGCACTTGTCAACCCCTGGCACTTGTCATCCCCTGGCACTTGTCAACCCCTGGCACTTGTCATCCCCTGGCACTTGTCAACCCCTGGCACTTGTCATCCCCTGGCACTTGTCAACCCCTGGCACTTGTCATCCCCTGGCACTTGTCATCCCCTGGCACTTGTCAACCCCTGGCACTTGTCATCCCCTGGCACTTGTCAACCCCTGGCACTTGTCATCCCCTGGCACTTGTCATCCCCTGGCACTTGTCAACGCCTGGCACTTGTCAACCCCTGGCACTTGTCAACCCCTGGCACTTGTCATCCCCTGGCACTTGTCAACCCCTGGCACTTGTCATCCCCTGGCACTTGTCAACCCCTGGCACTTGTCAACCCCTGGCACTTGTCAACGCCTGGCACTTGTCATCCCCTGGCACTTGTCATACCCTGGCACTTGTCAACGCCTGGCACTTGTCATCCCCTGGCACTTGTCAACCCCTGGCACTTGTCATCCCCTGGCACTTGTCATCCCCTGGCACTTGTCTACCCCTGGCACTTGTCATCCCCTGGCACTTGTCATCCCCTGGCACTTGTCATTGCATGGCACTTGTCATCCCCTGGCACTTGTCAACGCCTGGCACTTGTCAATCCCTGGCACTTGTCAACCCCTGGCACTTGTCATCCCCTGGCACTTGTCAACCCCTGGCACTTGTCATCCCCTGGCACTTGTCAACCCCTGGCACTTGTCATCCCCTGGCACTTGTCAACCCCTGGCACTTGTCATCCCCTGGCACTTGTCATCCCCTGGCACTTGTCAACCCCTGGCACTTGTCATCCCCTGGCACTTGTCAACCCCTGGCACTTGTCATCCCCTGGCACTTGTCATCCCCTGGCACTTGTCAACCCCTGGCACTTGTCATCCCCTGGCACTTGTCAACCCCTGGCACTTGTCATCCCCTGGCACTTGTCAACCCCTGGCACTTGTCATCCCCTGGCACTTGTCAACCCCTGGCACTTGTCATCCCCTGGCACTTGTCATCCCATGGCACTTGTCAACCCCTGGCACTTGTCAACCCCTGGCACTTGTCAACCCCTGGCACTTGTCAACCCCTGGCACTTGTCATCCCCTGGCACTTGTCAACCCCTGGCACTTGTCAACCCCTGGCACTTGTCAACCCCTGGCACTTGTCATCCCCTGGCACTTGTCATCCCCTGGCACTTGTCAACCCCTGGCACTTGTCATCCCCTGGCCCTTGTCATCCCCTGGCACTTGTCATCCCCTGGCACTTGTCAACCCCTGGCACTTGTCATCCCCTGGCCCTTGTCAACCCCTGGCACTTGTCATCCCCTGGCACTTGTCATCCCCTGGCACTTGTCATCCCCTGGCACTTGTCATCCCCTGGCACTTGTCAACGCCTGGCACTTGTCATCCCCTGGCACTTGTCAACGCCTGGCACTTGTCAACCCCTGGCACTTGTCAACGCCTGGCACTTGTCATCCCCTGGCACTTGTCATCCCCTGGCCCTTGTCAACCCCTGGCACTTGTCATCCCCTGGCACTTGTCATCCCCTGGCACTTGTCAACGCCTGGCACTTGTCAACCCCTGGCACTTGTCAACGCCTGGCACTTGTCATCCCCTGGCACTTGTCATCCCCTGGCACTTGTCAACGCCTGGCACTTGTCATCCCCTGGCACTTGTCAACCCCTGGCACTTGTCATCCCCTGGCACTTGTCATCCCCTGGCACTTGTCAACCCCTGGCACTTGTCAACCCCTGGCACTTGTCATCCCCTGGCACTTGTCAACCCCTGGCACTTGTCATCCCCTGGCACTTGTCAACCCCTGGCACTTGTCATCCCCTGGCACTTGTCAACCCCTGGCACTTGTCATCCCTTGGCACTTGTCATCCCCTGTCACTTGTCATCGCCTGGCACTTGTCAACCCCTGGCACTTGTCAACGCCTGGCACTTGTCATCCCCTGGCACTTGTCATCCCCTGGC
Organism: Procambarus clarkii; assembly: GCF_040958095.1. NCBI lineage: Eukaryota > Metazoa > Arthropoda > Malacostraca > Decapoda > Cambaridae > Procambarus > Procambarus clarkii. The sequence continues at coordinate 714,483 of NW_027189168.1, forward strand.
ACTTGTCAACGCCTGGCACTTGTCATCCCCTGGCACTTGTCAACGCCTGGCACTTGTCATCCCCTGGCACTTGTCAACCCCTGGCACTTGTCATCCCCTGGCACTTGTCATCCCCTGGCACTTGTCAACGCCTGGCACTTGTCATCCCCTTGCACTTGTCATCCCCTGGCACTTGTCAACCCCTGGCACTTGTCATCCCCTGGCACTTGTCATCCCCTGGCACTTGTCAACCCCTGGCACTTGTCAACCCCTGGCACTTGTCAACGCCTGGCACTTGTCATCCCCTGGCACTTGTCATCCCCTGGCACTTGTCAACCCCTGGCACTTGTCAACGCCTGGCACTTGTCATCCCCTGGCACTTGTCATCCCCTGGCACTTGTCAACCCCTGGCACTTGTCATCCCCTGGCACTTGTCAACCCCTGGTACTTGTCATCCCCTGGCACTTGTCATCCCCTGGCACTTGACCACGCCTGGCACTTGTCAACCCCTGGCACTTGTCAGCGCCTGGCACTTGTCAACCCCTGGCACTTGTCAACGCCTGGCACTTGTCAACCCCTGGCACTTGTCATCCCCTGACACTTCTCAACGCCTGGCACTTGTCAACGCCTGGCACTTGTCAACCCCTGGCACTTGTCATCCCCTGGCACTTGTCATCCCCTGGCACTTGTCAACGCCTGGCACTTGTCATCCCCTGCCACTTGTCAACCCCTGGCACTTGTCATCCCCTGGCACTTGTCAACCCCTGGCACTTGTCAACCCCTGGCACTTGCCATCCCCTGGCACTTGTCATCCCCTGGCACTTGTCAACCCCTGGCACTTGTCATCCCCTGGCACTTGTCATCCCCTGGCACTTGTCAACCCCTGGCACTTGTCATCCCCTGGCCCTTGTCAACCCCTGGCACTTGTCATCCCCTGGCACTTGTCAACCCCTGGCACTTGTCATCCCCTGGCACTTGTCAACCCCTGGCACTTGTCATCCCCTGGCACTTGTCATCCCCTGGCACTTGTCATCCCCTGGCACTTGTCATCCCCAGGCACTTGTCAACCCCTGGCACTTGTCATCCCCTGGCACTTGTCATCCCCTGGCACTTGTCATCCCCTGGCACTTGTCATCCCCTGGCACTTGTCAACCCCTGGCACTTGTCATCCCCTGGCACTTGTCACCCCTTGGCACTTGTCAACCCCTGGCACTTGTCATCCCTGGCCCTTGTCAACCCCTGGCACTTGTCATCCCCTGTCACTTGTCAACCCCTGGACCTTGTCATCCCCTGGCACTTGTCAACCCCTGGCACTTGTCAACCCCTGGCACTTGTCAACGCCTGGCACTTGTCATCCCCTGGCACTTGTCATCCCCTGGCACTTGTCAACCCCTGGCACTTGTCATCCCCTGGCACTTGTCATCCCCTGGCACTTGTCATCCCCTGGCACTTGTCAACGCCTGGCACTTGTCATCCCCTGGCCCTTGTCAACCCCTGGCACTTGTCATCCCCTGGCACTTGTCAACCCCTGGTACTTGTCATCCCCTGGCACTTGTCATCCCCTGGCACTTGTCAACCCCTGGCACTTGTCATCCCCTGGCACTTGTCATCCCCTGGCACTTGTCATCCCCTGGCACTTGTCAACCCCTGGCACTTGTCAACCCCTGGCACTTGTCATCCCCTGGCACTTGTCATCCCCTGGCACTTGTCAACCCCTGGCACTTGTCATCCCTGGCCCTTGTCAACCCCTGGCACTTGTCATCCCCTGTCACTTGTCAACCCCTGGCACTTGTCATCCCCTGGCACTTGTCAACCCCTGGCACTTGTCAACGCCTGGCACTTGTCAACGCCTGGCACTTGTCATCCCCTGGCACTTGTCATCCCCAGGCACTTGTCAACCCCTGACACCTGTCATCCCCTGGCACTTGTCATCCCTTGGCACTTGTCATCCCCTGGCACTTGTCAACCCCTGGCACTTGTCATCCCCTGGCACTTGTCATCCCCTGGCACTTGTCAACGCCTGGCACTTGTCATTCCCTGGCCCTTGTCAACCCCTAGCACTTGTCATCCCCTGGCACTTGTCAACCCCTGGCACTTGTCATCCCCTGGCACTTGTCATCCCCTGGCACTTGTCAACGCCTGGCACTTGTCAACCCCTGGCACTTGTCAACGCCTGGCACTTGTCAACCCCTGGCACTTGTCAACGCCTGGCACTTGTCATCCCCTGGCACTTGCCATCCCCTGGCACTTGTCAACCCCTGGCACTTGTCATCCCCTGGCACTTGTCAACCCCTGGCACTTGTCATCCCCTGGCACTTGTCATCCCCTGGCACTTGTCAACGCCTGGAACTTGTCAACCCCTGGCACTTGTCAACGCCTGGCACTTGTCAACCCCTGGCACTTGTCAACGCCTGGCACTTGTCATCCCCTGGCACTTGTCATCCCCTGGCACTTTTCAACGCCTGGCACTTGTCATCCCCTGGCACTTGTCAACCCCTGGCACTTGTCATCCCCTGGCACTTGTCATCCCCTGGCACTTGTCAACCCCTGGCACTTGTCATCCCCTGGCACTTGTCATCCCCTGGCACTTGTCATCCCCTGGCACTTGTCAACCCCTGGCACTTGTCATCCCCTGGCACTTGTCATCCCCTGGCACTTGTCAACGCCTGGCACTTGTCAACCCCTGGCACTTGTCAACGCCTGGCACTTGTCAACCCCTGGCACTTGTCAACGCCTGGCACTTGTCATCCCCTGGCACTTGTCATCCCCTCCACTTGTCAACGCCTGGCACTTGTCAACCCCTGGCACTTGTCAACGCCTGGCACTTGTCAACCCCTGGCACTTGTCATCCCCTGGCACTTGTCAACGCCTGGCACTTGTCAACCCCTGGCACTTGTCAACGCCTGGCACTTGTCAACCCCTGGCACTTGTCAACGCCTGGCACTTGTCATCCCCTGGCACTTGTCATCCCCTGGCACTTGTCAACGCCTGGCACTTGTCAACCCCTGGCACTTGTCAACGCCTGGCACTTGTCAACCCCTGGCACTTGTCATCCCCTGGCACTTGTCAACGCCTGGCACTTGTCAACCCCTGGTACTTGTCAACGCCTGGCACTTGTCAACACCTGGCACTTGTCAACGCCTGGCACTTGTCATCCCCTGGCACTTGTCATCCCCTGGCACTTGTCAACGCCTGGCACTTGTCAACGCCTGGCACTTGTCATCCCCTGGCACTTGTCATCCCCTGGCACTTGTCAACCCCTGGCACTTGTCAACGCCTGGCACTTGTCATCCCCTGGCACTTGTGAACGCCTGGCACTTGTCAACCCCTGGCACTTGTCAACGCCTGGCACTTGTCAACCCCTGGCACTTGTCAACGCCTGGCACTTGTCATCCCCTGGCACTTGTCATCCCCTGGCACTTGTCAACGCCTGGCACTTGTCAACCCCTGGCACTTGTCATCCCCTGGCACTTGTCAACGCCTGGCACTTGTCATCCCCTGGCACTTGTCAACGCCTGGCACTTGTCAACGCCTGGCACTTGTCATCCCCTGGCACTTGTCAACGCCTGGCACTTGTCAACGCCTGGCACTTGTCATCCCCTGGCACTTGTCAACCCCTGGCACTTGTCAACCCCTGGCACTTGTCATCCCCTGGCACTTGTCAACGCCTGGCACTTGTCAACCCCTGGCACTTGTCATCCCCTCCACTTGTCAACGCCTGGCACTTGTCAACCCCTGGCACTTGTCAACGCCTGGCACTTGTCAACCCCTGGCACTTGTCATCCCCTGGCACTTGTCAACGCCTGGCACTTGTCAACCCCTGGCACTTGTCAACGCCTGGCACTTGTCAACCCCTGGCACTTGTCAACGCCTGGCACTTGTCATCCCCTGGCACTTGTCATCCCCTGGCACTTGTCAACGCCTGGCACTTGTCAACCCCTGGCACTTGTCAACGCCTGGCACTTGTCAACCCCTGGCACTTGTCATCCCCTGGCACTTGTCAACGCCTGGCACTTGTCAACCCCTGGCACTTGTCAACGCCTGGCACTTGTCAACCCCTGGCACTTGTCAACGCCTGGCACTTGTCATCCCCTGGCACTTGTCATCCCCTGGCACTTGTCTACGCCTGGCACTTGTCAACGCCTGGCACTTGTCATCCCCTGGCACTTGTCATCCCCTGGCACTTGTCAACCCCTGGCACTTGTCAACGCCTGGCACTTGTCATCCCCTGGCACTTGTGAACGCCTGGCACTTGTCAACCCCTGGCACTTGTCAACGCCTGGCACTTGTCAACCCCTGGCACTTGTCAACGCCTGGCACTTGTCATCCCTGGCACTTGTCATCCCCTGGCACTTGTCAACGCCTGGCACTTGTCAACCCCTGGCACTTGTCATCCCCTGGCACTTGTCAACGCCTGGCACTTGTCATCCCCTGGCACTTGTCAACGCCTGGCACTTGTCAACCCTGGCACTTGTCAATCGCCTGGCACTTGTCAACCCTGGCACTTGTCAACGCCTGGCACTTGTCATCCCCTGGCACTTGTCATCCCCTGGCACTTGTCAACGCCTGGCACTTGTCAATCCCCTGGCACTTGTCAACGCCTGGCACTTGTCAACGCCTGGCACTTGTCATCCCCTGGCACTTGTCAACGCCTGGCACTTGTCAACCCCTGGCACTTGTCAACGCCTGGCACTTGTCAACCCCTGGCACTTGTCATCCCCTGGCACTTGTCAACGCCTGGCACTTGTCAACCCCTGGCACTTGTCAACGCCTGGCACTTGTCAACCCCTGGCACTTGTCAACGCCTGGCACTTGTCATCCCCTGGCACTTGTCATCCCCTGGCACTTGTCAACGCCTGGCACTTGTCAACCCCTGGCACTTGTCAACGCCTGGCACTTGTCAACCCCTGGCACTTGTCATCCCCTGGCACTTGTCAACGCCTGGCACTTGTCAACCCCTGGCACTTGTCAACGCCTGGCACTTGTCAACCCCTGGCACTTGTCAACGCCTGGCACTTGTCATCCCCTGGCACTTGTCATCCCCTGGCACTTGTCAACGCCTGGCACTTGTCAACCCCTGGCACTTGTCAACGCCTGGCACTTGTCAACCCCTGGCACTTGTCATCCCCTGGCACTTGTCAACGCCTGGCACTTGTCAACCCCTGGTACTTGTCAACGCCTGGCACTTGTCAACACCTGGCACTTGTCAACGCCTGGCACTTGTCATCCCCTGGCACTTGTCATCCCCTGGCACTTGTCAACGCCTGGCACTTGTCAACGCCTGGCACTTGTCATCCCCTGGCACTTGTCATCCCCTGGCACTTGTCAACCCCTGGCACTTGTCAACGCCTGGCACTTGTCATCCCCTGGCACTTGTGAACGCCTGGCACTTGTCAACCCCTGGCACTTGTCAACGCCTGGCACTTGTCAACCCCTGGCACTTGTCAACGCCTGGCACTTGTCATCCCCTGGCACTTGTCATCCCCTGGCACTTGTCAACGCCTGGCACTTGTCAACCCCTGGCACTTGTCATCCCCTGGCACTTGTCAACGCCTGGCACTTGTCATCCCCTGGCACTTGTCAACGCCTGGCACTTGTCAACGCCTGGCACTTGTCATCCCCTGGCACTTGTCAACGCCTGGCACTTGTCAACGCCTGGCACTTGTCATCCCCTGGCACTTGTCAACCCCTGGCACTTGTCAACCCCTGGCACTTGTCATCCCCTGGCACTTGTCAACGCCTGGCACTTGTCAACCCCTGGCACTTGTCATCCCCTGCCACTTGTCAACGTCTGGCACTTGTCAACCCCTGGCACTTGTCAACGCCTGGCACTTGTCAACCCCTGGCACTTGTCATCCCCTGGCACTTGTCAACGCCTGGCACTTGTCAACCCCTGGCACTTGTCAACGCCTGGCACTTGTCAACCCCTGGCACTTGTCAACGCCTGGCACTTGTCATCCCCTGGCACTTGTCATCCCCTGGCACTTGTCAACGCCTGGCACTTGTCAACGCCTGGCACTTGTCATCCCCTGGCACTTGTCATCCCCTGGCACTTGTCAACCCCTGGCACTTGTCAACGCCTGGCACTTGTCAACCCCTGGCACTTGTCATCCCCTGGCACTTGTCAACGCCTGGCACTTGTCAACCCCTGGCACTTGTCAACGCCTGGCACTTGTCAACCCCTGGCACTTGTCAACGCCTGGCACTTGTCATCCCCTGGCACTTGTCATCCCCTGGCACTTGTCAACGCCTGGCACTTGTCAACGCCTGGCACTTGTCATCCCCTGGCACTTGTCATCCCCTGGCACTTGTCAACCCCTGGCACTTGTCAACGCCTGGCACTTGTCATCCCCTGGCACTTGTGAACGCCTGGCACTTGTCAACCCCTGGCACTTGTCAACGCCTGGCACTTGTCAACCCCTGGCACTTGTCAACGCCTGGCACTTGTCATCCCCTGGCACTTGTCATCCCCTGGCACTTGTCAACGCCTGGCACTTGTCAACCCCTGGCACTTGTCATCCCCTGGCACTTGTCAACGCCTGGCACTTGTCATCCCCTGGCACTTGTCAACGCCTGGCACTTGTCAACGCCTGGCACTTGTCATCCCCTGGCACTTGTCAACGCCTGGCACTTGTCAACGCCTGGCACTTGTCATCCCCTGGCACTTGTCATCCCCTGGCACTTGTCAACGCCTGGCACTTGTCATCCCCTGGCACTTGTCAACGCCTGGCACTTGTCAACGCCTGGCACTTGTCATCCCCTGGCACTTGTCATCCCCTGGCACTTGTCAACCCCTGGCACTTGTCAACGCCTGGCACTTGTCATCCCCTGGCACTTGTCATCCCCTGGCACTTGTGAACGCCTGGCACTTGTCAACCCCTGGCACTTGTCAACGCCTGGCACTTGTCATCCCCTGGCACTTGTCAACGCCTGGCACTTGTCAACGCCTGGCACTTGTCATCCCCTGGCACTTGTCATCCCCTGGCACTTGTCAACGCCTGGCACTTGTCAACCCCTGGCACTTGTCAACGCCTGGCACTTGTCAACCCCTGGCACTTGTCAACGCCTGGCTCTTGTCAACCCCTGGCACTTGTCAACGCCTGGCACTTGTCAACGCCTGGCACTTGTCAACCCCTGGCACTTGTCAACGCCTGGCACTTGTCAACGCCTGGCACTTGTCAACCCCTGGCACTTGTCAACGCCTGGCACTTGTCAACCCCTGGCACTTGTCAACGCCTGGCACTTGTCAACGCCTGGCACTTGTCAACCCCTGGCACTTGTCAACGCCTGGCACTTGTCAACGCCTGGCACTTGTCAACCCCTGGCACTTGTCAACGCCTGGCACTTGTCAACCCCTGGCACTTGTCAACGCCTGGCACTTGTCAACGCCTGGCACTTGTCAACCCCTGGCACTTGTCAACGCCTGGCACTTGTCAACGCCTGGCACGTGTCAACCCCTGGCACTTGTCAACGCCTGGCACTTGTCAACCCCTGGCACTTGTCAACGCCTGGCACTTGTCAACGCCTGGCACTTGTCAACCCCTGGCACTTGTCAACGCCTGGCACTTGTCAACGCCTGGCACGTGTCAACCCCTGGCACTTGTCAACCCCTGGCACTTGTCAACGCCTGGCACTTGTCAACGCCTGGCACTTGTCAACCCCTGGCACTTGTCAACGCCTGGCACTTGTCAACGCCTGGCACGTGTCAACCCCTGGCACTTGTCAACCCCTGGCACTTGTCAACGCCTGGCACTTGTCAACCCCTGGCACTTGTCAACCCCTGGCACTTGTCAACGCCTGGCACTTGTCAACCCCTGGCACTTGTCAACGCCTGGCACTTGTCAACTCCTGGCACTTGTCAACCCCTGGCACTTGTCAACGCCTGGCACTTGTCAACGCCTGGCACTTGTCAACCCCTGGCACTTGTCAACCCCTGGCACTTGTCAACCCCTGGCACTTGTCAACGCCTGGCACTTGTCAACCCCTGGCACTTGTCAACCCCTGGCACTTGTCAACGCCTGGCACTTGTCAACCCCTGGCACTTGTCAACCCCTGGCACTTGTCAACGCCTGGCACTTGTCAACCCCTGGCACTTGTCAACCCCTGGCACTTGTCAACGCCTGGCACTTGTCAACCCCTGGCACTTGTCAACCCCTGGCACTTGTCAACGCCTGGCACTTGTCAACCCCTGGCACTTGTCAACGCCTGGCACTTGTCAACCCCTGGCACTTGTCAACCCCTGGCACTTGTCAACGCCTGGCACTTGTCAACCCCTGGCACTTGTCAACGCCTGGCACTTGTCAACTCCTGGCACTTGTCAACCCCTGGCACTTGTCAACGCCTGGCACTTGTCAACGCTTGGCACTTGTCAACCCCTGGCACTTGTCAACCCCTGGCACTTGTCAACTCCTGGCACTTGTCAACCCCTGGCACTTGTCAACCCCTGGCACTTGTCAACTCCTGGCACTTGTCAACCCCTGGCACTTGTCAACTCCTGGCACTTGTCAACGCCTGGCACTTGTCAACGCCTGGCACTTGTCAACCCCTGGCACTTGTCAACGCCTGGCACTTGTCAACCCCTGGCACTTGTCAACCCCTGGCACTTGTCAACTCCTGGCACTTGTCAACGCCTGGCACTTGTCAACGCCTGGCACTTGTCAACCCCTGGCACTTGTCAACCCCTGGCACTTGTCAACGCCTGGCACTTGTCAACCCCTGGCACTTGTCAACTCCTGGCACTTGTCAACGCCTGGCACTTGTCAACGCCTGGCACTTGTCAACCCCTGGCACTTGTCAACCCCTGGCACTTGTCAACTCCTGGCACTTGTCAACGCCTGGCACTTGTCAACGCCTGGCACTTGTCAACCCCTGGCACTTGTCAACCCCTGGCACTTGTCAACGCCTGGCACTTGTCAACCCCTGGCACTTGTCAACCCCTGGCACTTGTCAACCCCTGGCACTTGTCAGCCCCTGGCACTTGTCAACGCCTGGCACTTGTCAACCCCTGGCACTTGTCAACCCCTGGCACTTGTCAACGCCTGGCACTTGTCAACCCCTGGCACTTGTCAACCCCTGGCACTTGTCAACGCCTGGCACTTGTCAACCCCTGGCACTTGTCAACCCCTGGCACTTGTCAACCCCTGGCACTTGTCAGCCCCTGGCACTTGTCAACGCCTGGCACTTGTCAACCCCTGGCACTTGTCAACGCCTGGCACTTGTCAACCCCTGGCACTTGTCAACCCCTGGCACTTGTCAACGCCTGGCACTTGTCAACGCCTGGCACTTGTCAACGCCTGGCACTTGTCAACGCCTGGCACTTGTCAACGCCTGGCACTTGTCAACGCCTGGCACTTGTCAACCCCTGGCACTTGTCAACCCCTGGCACTTGTCAACGCCTGGCACTTGTCAACGCCTGGCACTTGTCAACGCCTGGCACTTGTCAACGCCTGGCACTTGTCAACGCCTGGCACTTGTCAACTCGTGGTGCTCGTCTTTGGTGATACTTCCTGATTTATTCTTTGATGTTTCACTGATTGTTTTATTACTTGTTTTTCTATATCTTCATCCACAGCGAGCTGTTATATCCATATCTGCATCATACGTGTAAACAATAGTGAGGGAGGGAAGGAATTATCAGGGGAAAGTGCCAACCATTACAACTATATAGCACTTGGAAAGGATCAGGATAAGAAGGAAGGAATGTTGGGGGGAAGGAATGTTGCCCAACCACTTAGACGGTTGGGAATTGAACGACGACCAGAATGAAGCGAAACCGTCGCTGTACCGTTCTGCCCAAGTGGTTGGCCACAATAGTTAGTGAGAAAATCAAGACAATAGTGAGAAAGACCAGATAATAGTTATGTAAATGATCATATGATTATGACCTCATTCCCGTAGTGACATTCATGATGATAACCGCTTTTGTACTTAAGAATTGGTAGCAGGATTTTGTTGATGGGTCAAGGTAAACTCTATTATATCCATATTTGATCACACAGGTAAATCCCAGACAATATTTTGTTGTAAATCTTCGTATGATGATAACCGCATTACCCTGTGACTCAACAATGTACAATGACTGCTGTCTAGGGGTTAAAGGCTCTGCTGCCTCCAGAAAAAAAGTATAATTTCAGGCAATACATACCAAATCACCCGTATGAATAAGAACAGCTTGAATACAATTTTGTAATTATATTTCAATATGAATATGCATACATTTAGGCATATAGAGCTAGTCGTTGAATAATTGGTCGTTAAAATCTTGAGACTCGGTTCAAAAGACAAAGCCTCCTAGCGTTCAGGATTATTTTTGGATTGGCTAACATAAGAGGTGTACATCTCTATAATCCAGGAGAGAGTAAATAGATTGTGACCCCTACACAGTGCTACATCAAGAAAGCTAACTTGGACCAAAGTAATGTGTAGTACAACTCAGCAAAATGCACTTCTCTCATTGATTAGACTTAGAAGTCAGAACAAGTTTGGCGTTATATCAAAGGAATAGTTGTCAACTGTTGGAGTTGACCACATGTAAAGCACCAATCCATAACAGTGTTGTGTGGCACCACTTGATATCCTGCTCAGCACTTGTCTACTAAACCATCTCCTGCCCAGCACCTGTTTATCTAACTATCTCCCATCTGAGATTCTCTTACTGCCACTATCATATCAAGTTATATCTCTCACCAAGAACCTTGTGCTGAGTTTACCGTTCTCTTATTGTGCACATGAATGCCTCAGAAAACTGTAGGTATTAGTCTGGATATCTATCTGACTCAAGTGTTGGCTGACTACGGCACAAGTAGAACTACGTGGGTCCCAGTATTGACTGGCAATGATTGCTGCCCCTATAACCAATTTCATTCTTGAAATTTCAAGTTCACAATGAAATCCCAATAGCCTGATGTGTCTATGACAAAGTGTCAAGGCAATATGGTGGGATCGAACTCGCCTCTCTAATCTTACCAGAATCACACAATTCCTACTTAACCAAAATAAGCACAAAAGTATCACAATCAGAATTCCAAATAAAGAAACTGTTTGAAACTGCAGTAGAACTTCAGCATCTGATACTTGAGCTCATCGTGGTCAAGAGAACACTGTATGTTTCTGTGAAGACCAAACACACAAGTTCGAACCAACCATACCGCCCTAATATATTCCCACGTGAATTCTCATACGAATCCTTTTGCGTGAATTTATATTTATATTTTCAATGTGTTGATATCATGCAGCAGTTATGTTGGGGCGGCCATACACGAGCACCCACGCGGTGATGGTGGCAGCCTCCCCAGCGGCTGTGGTAAGATAACAAGTGGGAGAGAGAGTCACTGCTCCTTCCCACATTTATCTTACAAAAATGCCAAACAAGTTGGTGTGTTGTGTGAGACCTGAGCCATTAGAGGCGTCACTGTGGGAGGAAGACTGGCAGCGCTCACACAATTTAATGGAGCTTCCCAGAAAACTCAGGTCATCCTCCTCTGTGGGGTTTCTTGAAGTTTTCTTCCCTGGTGACTGTAATTGTAAGAGTGAGAGGGGGGGGGAGGAGGTGGGGGAGAGGAGACGGAAGGAAGGAGGTAGATGTAAGATGGAGACAAGAAATTGAGGTATAGAGGGTAGACGAGGGATAAGAGTGAAAGAGGATGGGAGAGAAGTATGGAGAGGGGTTGGAGGTGCGAATAGGAAGGGTAGGGAGTTATCAGGGGAAAGCGCTAAGCCTTTACTACTATATATCTCTTGGAAGGGGTCAGGATAAGGATTTGGGATGGGACGGGGGAAAGGAATGGTGCCCAACCACTTGGACTGTCTGGGACACCAACCTGTATGAAACGAGACCATCGTTCTACCGTCCAGTTGAATTTGTTAGGAGAAAATAGTTATACTATTTATTACATATACTAGCAGTACCCTGCCATGCGTTGCTGTGGCTCAGCAACGCATGTGCGTTGCTGAGCCACAGCAACCTTCCCTGCCCCCCAGTCCTCCCCACCATTCCCCCCTCACCCGTCTCCTCAGCCTCCCCACCATTCCCCACCCCACCGTCCCCTCATTTTTTTAAAGGAATATTCCTGCGAGGACCCTAAGGCTCTGGCTGGCCCACTAAGTGATATTTGTTTCTGTTTTACTTGGGCAGAGTATGAGTATTTATGATTCAGATGGTCGCTTTAGTAAGATTTTGCCGTATATGTTTATCAACTTCTTCTCTGTTGAATCTAAGTTGAAATCTTAATGGGTTTGTAACTGTGCACTGTGTTAGATAATGTTCCAGTGGTCTGTCGGGCATTTCTCCACAGTGTTGACATTTCCTCTCATCATCCGGAACCTGTAAGCCTATTTCCCATGCACATGGGTATCCAAGCCTGATGCGATGTAAGAGTTCTTCTGTTGCTCTACTACTCCCTTTCATCAAACTAAGTGGTTCGTAGTTGGTTGAATTCTTGTACCAACCCGCAGATCCTGATGTTGCACCTGCTGTGTTGTGGTCACTGTACATCTTGTGCATTGCTCTGTTTCTAATTACATTCTTAATCTGTGATAGACTCTGTGGTATGTAAATGTCTACATTTCTTCTCTTAGTTGCAAGTTTTGCAGCTTCTTCTGCAACGTCATTTCCTATTATTCCCACATGACTTGGCACCCAGTTGATTAGTTCGCGTCGGCCATGTCGTTTGAGTGTTTGCATTAATAATATGACATTTGTGATCAGATCCACCATCCCCTCATGCTTCCCACCATGCCTCACTCCCCTTTCTCTTTGCCGTCCCCACCATTCTCCATTCCGCCATCCCCTCGTCCCCATCATCCCATACTCCCCCGTCCCCTCGTCCTTCCCCACCATTACCCTTCAATTGTCCCCTCGTCCTCTCCACCATCTCTCACTTCCGTCCCCTCGTCATCCCCACCATTCCCCACTCCCTCGTCCGATGCCATCCCAAATGGTCTGATGTTCCCCATTAATAAAATATAAGAAAAACAGTTAAAAAATTTAATGAAATATAAGAAAATCTGTTAAAAAATTTAATGAAATAATAACAAATATAAAAATAAACTATACTCACAAAATGAACGGTATGGTAAACAACACAGCCCAATTCCAACACAATTCACACAAAATAATTCAATCAAAATGAAAATAAATCAAAACCAATGAAAATTCAATTTATCAATGCACTCAGAAACTTTGAAATGGAATTGTAATATATTTAGTATAGCATGTGTGTTGCTCTTACATGCAACAGATGGCGCTGTTTGTCAAGAAAAGCATAGTTTTACCTGTTACAGATGTGGCAGCTATACTTATATTTACGAAATGAACGGTATGGTAAACAACACAGCTCAGTTCCAACACAATATCACACAAAATAATTCAATAAAAAATGAAATAAATCAAAATGTATGAAATAAAATTTATCAATGCAATCGGAAACATTGAAATGGAATTCGTGACATATTTAGTATAGCGTGAATATTCCTATTATGTGCAACAGATGGCGCTGTTTTTCAAAAACGGATGTTTTTACCTGTCACAGGGGTGGCATCCATATAGCAGATATATGAAAAGACTCGCCTATTCGAATGCAACGTTGTGTCAAAATTTCAAAGCAATCGGTAAAGAGGTTTCGAAGATTTCCCTCACATGAAAAACACATGAAAAACACAGTTTTTCACAAAAGCATGTTTTTTTTACCATCCCAGACGTTACATCTATATAGTATATATAAAAAAACCTGGCTGGATGCAAATGAAACATTGTGTGAAAATTTCAAAGCAATCAGTGAAGAACTTTCAGAGATTAGCGATTTTGAACAAACGAACATTTCCATTTTTATTTATATTGTTTGAATTCAAAATGTTTAGTTTGTATGTCACTCAAGCTGTCGCGTGCTGTGGCTGCCTCACAAGGAAAAAGACTAAATTACCGAAGAGGAAAATATGAAGAGATGAGGAACTTCCTAATAGGAATACCATGGGAAACAGAACTCAGAGAAAAGACTGTACAGGATATGATGGATTATGTCACTCAGAAGTGTCAGGAGGCTGCAGACAGGTTTATCCTAGTACAAAAAGTGAAAAATTAAAAGCAACAGAAGAATCCATGGTTCAACCAGGAATGTGCACCAGCAAAGCAATTGAGTAAAAGAACATGGCGAAACTACAGGAACAACAGACCTCAGAGAGCAGGGATAAATACCAGAGGGACAGAAGTGAGTACAACAGAGTGAGGAGAGAAGCAGAGAGGCAGTATGAAAATGACATCGCGAATAAAGCTAAGACCCAACCAAAGCTGCTCCACATCCACATCAGAAGGAAAACAGCAGTGAAGGAACAAGTGATGAAACGGAGAAAAGGGGAGAACAGATACACAGAGAACGACAAAGAGGTGTGTGAAGAACTCAACAAGAGAGTCCAGGAGGTCTTCACAATAAAACAAGGAGAGGTTCCTGCACTAAATGAAGAAGCAAACCGAACAACCTTGGAGGACATTTACCTCACCAGTGATGAGGTCAAAGGAATCTGTTGGAGCTGAATGTGTCAAGGGCTGTTGGGCCTGACAGAATCTCACCGTGGATTCTAAAAGAAGGTGCAGAAGAACTAAGTGTGCCACTCTCTATGGTGTATTACAGGTCACTGGAAACGGGAGACTTCCGGAAACCTGGAAGACAGCTAATGTAGTCCCAATTTACAAAATGGGTGACAGGCAAGAGGCACTAAATTACAGGCCAGTTTCCCTAACTTATATATCATGCAAGGTGATAGAGAAGATTGTGAGGAAAAGGCTCTACGAGCATCTGGAGGGAAACAGCTTTGTAACACACCACCAGCATGGGTCCAGAGATGGTAAATCGTGCCTCACAGGTCTAATAGAATTCTATAACCAGGCAACACAAATTAGGCAGGAAAGAGAAGGGTGAGCAGACTGCATTTTCTTGGACTGTCAGAAAGCCTTTGACACAGTACCTCACAAAAGGCTGCTACAAAAGTTGGAGAAGCAAGCAGGAGTAAAAGGTAAGGGACTGCAGTGGATAAGGGAGCATCTAAGCAATAGGAAACAGCAAGTAACGGTGAGGGGGAGGCATCAGAGTGGCGAGATGTCACCAGAGGAGTCCCACTGGGTTCTGTACTTGGACCCATCCTGTTTCTAGTATATGTAAATGACCTTCCAGAGGGTATAGATTCATTCCTTTCAATGTTTGCTGACGATGCAAAAATTATGAGAAGAATCAAAACAGATGAAGATAGACAGAGACTACAGGATGACCTGGATAAATGGAGGAATGGTCTAGAAAATTGCTGCTGAAGTTCAACTCAAGAAAGTGTAAAGTAATGAAATTAGGCGAAGGGAGCAGAAGGTTGAACACAAGGTACCATCTGGGAGGTGAAATCCTGCAAGAGTCAAATAGAGAGAAAGATCTGGGGGTTGATATCACATTGAACCTGTCCCCAGAGACCCACATCAATAGGAAATCATCAGCGGCATATGCTAGACTGGCCAATATAAGAACTGCCTTTAGAAACTTGTGCAAGGAATCGTTCAGGTCCCTATATACCCCTCATGTTAGACCAATCCTGGAGTATGCAGCTCCAGCCTGGAATCCATACCTAGTTAAATACAAGACGAAGTTAGAGAAGATTCAGAGGTATGCCACCAGACTGGTCCCGGAACTGAGAGGAATGAGTTACGAGGAAAGGCTAAGGGAGCTGAACCTCACAACCCTGGAAAACAGAAGAGTAAGGGGAGACATGATAACCACCTACAAAATTCTCCGGGGAATTGACAGGGTGGACAAAGACAAACTCTTTAGAGTGGGTGGAACACGAACAAGGGAACACAAGTGGAAACTTAGTACCCAGATGAGCCACAGAGACGTTAGAAAGAATTTTTTCAGTGTCAGGGTAGTGAGCAAATGGAATGCATTAAGTAGTGTTGTGGTGGAGGCTGACTCCATACACAGTAAAAATGTAGATATGATAGTGCCCAATAGGCTCAGGAATCTGTACACCAGTTGATTGACAGTTGAGAGGTGGGGCCAAGGAGCCAGAGCTCAACCCCCGCAAACACCACTAGGTGAGTACTAGGTGAGTACAAGGTTCCCTTGGGTGTTCCGGTGATGTGTCTCAACTACCAGAACGAGAACTTGCATCTGAGACTGTAGCTATACGAGAATTCTATCAACGGAAATTGACTTTAACTGATTATACATCTTCTCATGTTTTCACCACTCACAAGGAAGCCTTCGCGCCACCCCTGCAGCGTATATATATGCCTGAGTGTGGAGGAGATTCAACGTGTGTGTGTAAGTGTGTGTGTGTGTGTGTGTGTGTGTGTGTGTGTGTGTGTGTGTGTGTGTGTGTGTGTGTGTGTGTGTGTGTGTGTGTGTGTGTGTGTGTACTCACCTAGTTGTACTCACCTAGTTGTGCTTGCTGGGGTTGAGCTCTGGCTCTTTGGTCCCGCCTCTCAACCGTCAATCAACAGGTGTACAGGTTCCTGAGCCTATTGGGCTCTATCATATCTACACTTGAAACTGTGTATGGAGTCAGCCTCCACCACATTGCTTCCTAATGCATTCCATTTGTCAACCACTCTGACACTAAAAAAGTTCTTTCTAATATCTCTGTGGCTCATTTGGGCACTCAGTTTCCACCTGTGTCCCCTAGTGCGTGTGCCCCTTGTGTTAAATAGCCTGTCTTTATCAACCCTGTCGATTCCCTTGAGAATCTTGAATGTGGTGATCATGTCCCCCCTAACTCTTCTGTCTTCCAACGAAGTGAGGTTCAATTCCCGTAGTCTCTCCTCGTAGCTCATACCTCTCAGCTCGGGTACTAGTCTGGTGGCAAACCTTTGAACCTTTTCCAGTTTAGTCTTATGCTTGACTAGATATGGACTCCATGCTAGAGCCGCATACTCCAGGATTGGTCTGACATATGTGGTATATAATGTTCTGAAAGATTCCTTACACAAGTTTCTAAAGGCCGTTCTTATGTTAGCCAACCTGGCATATGCTGCTGATGTTATCCTCTTGATATGAGCTTCAGGGGAGAGGTCTGGCGTGATATCAATCCCCAAGTCTTTCCCTCTCTCTGACTCTTGAAGTATCTCCCAAGTGATACCTTGTATCTGGTCTCCTGCTTCCTATCCCTATCTTCATTACATTACATTTGCTTGGGTTAAACTCTAACATCCATTTGTTCGACCATTTCTGCAGCTTGTCCAGGTCTTCTTGAAGCCTCAAGCTGTCCTCCTCTGTCTTAATCCTTCTCATAATTTTGGCGTCGTCAGCAAACATTGAGAGGAATGAGTCTATACCCTCTGGGAGATCATTTACGTATATCAGAAACAGGATAGGCCCAAGCACAGAGCCCTGTGGGACTCCACTGGTGACTTCACGCCATTCTGAGGTCTCACCCCTCACTATAACTCTCTGCTTCCTATTGCTTAGGTACTCCCTTATCCACTGGAGCGCCCTACCAGTTACTCCTGCCTGTTTCTCCAGCTTATGCATCAACCTTTTATGGGGTACTGTGTCAAAGGCTTTCCGACAGTCCAAAAAAATGCAGTCCGCCCATCCTTCTCTTTCTTGCTTAATCTTTGTCACCTGATCGTAGAATTCTATCAAGCCTGTAAGGCAAGATTTACCCTCCCTGAACCCATGTTGATGGGTTGTCACGAAGTCTCTTCTCTCCAGATGTGTTGCTAGGTTTTTTCTCACAATCTTCTCCATCACCTTGCATGGTATACAAGTTAAGGACACTGGCCTGTAGTTCAGTGCCTCTTGTCTGTCATCCTTTTTAAATACTGGTACTACATTAGCCATCTTCCATACTTCTGGTAGGTCTCCCGTTACCAGTGACCTACTATACACTATGGAGAGTGGCAAGCAAAGTGCTCCTGCACACTCTTTCAATACCCATGGTGAGATTCCATCCGGCCCAACAGCTTTTCTCACATCCAGCTCCAATAGGTGCTTCTTGACCTCATCTCTTGTAATTTCGAACCTTTCCAAGGTCACCTGGTTTGCTGCCACCTCTCCTAGCGCCGTGACTTCTCCCTGTTCTATTGTAAAGACCTTCTGGAACCTTTTGTTGAGTTCTTCACACACCTTTTTGTCATTCTCTGTGTACCTGTCCTTGCCCACCCTAAGTTTCATCACCTGTTCCTTCACTGTTGTCTTACTCCTGATGTGACTGTGTAGTAGCTTTGGTTCGGTCTTGTGTGTGTGTGTATGTGTGTGTGTGTGTGTGTGTGTGTGTGTGTGTGTGTGTGTGTGTGTGTGTGTGTGTGTGTGTGTGTGTGTGTGTGTGTGTGTGTGTGTGTGTGTATGTATGTGTGTGTGTGTGTGTGTGTGTACTCACCTAGTTGTACTCACCTAGTTGTGTTTGGGGGGTTGAGCTCTGGCTCTTTGGTCCCGCCTCTCAACCGTCAATCAACAGGTGTACAGATTCCTGAGCCTATTGGACTCTATCATATCTACACTTGAAACTGTGTATGGAGTCAGTCTCCACCACATCACTTCCTAATGCATTCCATTTGTCAACCACTCTAACACTAAAAAAGTTCTTTCTAATATCTCTGTGGCTCATTTGGGCGCTCAGTTTCCACCTGTGTCCCCTAGTGCGTGTGCCCCTTGTGTTAAATAGCCTGTCTTTATCTACCCTATCAATTCCCTTGAGAATCTTGAATGTGGTGATCTTGTCCCCCCTAACGGTTCTGTCTTCCAGCGAAGTGAGGTTTAATTCCCGTAGTCTCTCCTCATAGCTCATACCTCTCAGCTCGGGTACTAGTCTGGTGGCAAACCTTTTAACCTCTTCCAGTTTAGTCTTATCCTTTACTAGATATGGACTCCATGCTGGGGCTGCATACTCCAGGATTGCCCTGACATATGTGGCATACAAAGTTCTGAATGATTCTTTACACAAGTTTCTGAATGTCGTTCGTTTGTTAGCCAGTCTGGCATATGCTGCTGATGTTATCCTCTTGATATGGGCTGCAGGAGACAGGTCTGGCGTGATATCAACTCCCAAGTCTTTTTCTTTCTCTGACTCCTGAAGAATTTCCTCTCCCAGATGATACCTTGTATATGGCCTCCTGCTCCCTACACCTACCTTTATTACATTACATTTGGTTGGGTTAAACTCTAATAACCATTTGTTCGACCATTCCTTCAGTATGTCTAGGTCTTCTTGAAGCCTCAAACAGTCCTCTTCTGTCTTAATCCTTCTCATAATTTTGGCATCCTCCGCAAACATTGAGAGAAATGAATCTCTAACCTCCGGGAGATCATTTACATATATCAGACACAAGATAGGACCGAGTACAGAGCCCTGTGGGACTCCACTGGTGACTTCACGCCAATCGGAGGTCTCACCCCTCACATTAACTCTCTGCTTCATATTGCTTAGGTACTCCATTATCGACTGGAGCACCTTACCAGCTACACCTGCCTGTCGCTCCAGCTTATGTACCAGCCTCCTATGCGGTACTGTGTCAAAGGCTTTCCGACAATCCAAGAAAATGCAGTCCGCCCAGCCCTCTCTTTCTTGCTTAATCTGTGTCACCTGGTCTTAGAATTCTATTAAGCCAGTCAGGCAAGATTTACCCTCCCTGAACTCACTTTGGCGATTTGTCACGAAGTCCCTTCTCTCCAGATGTGTTACCAGGTTTTTTCTCACGATCTTCTCCATCACCTTGCATGGCAAACAAGTCAAGGACACTGGCCTGTAGTTCAGTGCCTCTTGTCTGTCGCCCTTTTTGTATATTGGGACCACATTCGCCGTCTTCCATATTTCTGGTAGGTCTCCCGTCTCCAGTGACCTACTATACACTATGGAGAGTGGCAAGCAAAGTACCTCTGCACACTCTTTCAGTACCCATGGCGAGAACCCGTCTGGACCAACAGCCTTTCTAACATCCAGATCCAGCAGGTGTCTCTTGACCTCCTCTCTCGTAATTTCGAACTCTTCCAAGGCCGCCTGGTTTACTTCCCTTTCTCCTAGCACAGTGACCTCACCTTGTTCTGTTGTGAAGACCTCTTGGAACCTCTTGTTGAGTTCATCACACACCTCTTTGTCATTCTCTGTATACCTGTGCTCGCCTGTTCTAAATTTCACTACCTGTTCTTTCACTGTTGTTTTCCTTCTGATGTGACTGTGGAGTAGCTTTGGTTCGGTCTTGGCTTTGTTTGCTATATCATTTTCACAACTTTTCTCTGCTTCTCTTCTCACCCTGACAAACTCCTTCCTGGTTCTCTGGTATCTCTCTCTGCTTTCTGGTGTTCTGTTATTCCGGAAGTTCTTTCACGCCCTTTAGTTCAGTTTCTTTGCTTCCATACATGCCCTATTATTCCATGGATTCTTCTTTTGCTTCTCGGATTTTTCCTTTTGGGCCGGGATGTATCTGCTTACTGCCTCCTGACACTTTTGGGTGTCATAGTCCATCATATCTTGTACAGACTTAGCTCTGAGGTCTGTGTCCCAAGGTATTTCCCTTAGGAAGCTTCTCATCTCCTCATAATTTCCCTCTCGGTATGCCAGCCATTTGTTTCCTAGTTCTTTTTCGGGGGGGGGGGGGGAGATAATGCCTAGCTCTACCAGGTACTCAAAGTTCAATACACTGTGATCACTCATTCCCAAGGGCGCTTCCATTTTATCCCACTCATTTAGGGTAAATATCAGATCAAGCATTGCTGGTTCATCTCCTCTCATTCTTGTTTGATCCTTGATGTGCTGGCTTAGAAAGTTTCTTGTTGCCACGTCCAGCAGCTTAGCTGTCCATGTTTCTGGTCCTCCGTGCGGGTCTTTGTTCTCCCAATCTATCTTCCCATGGTTGAAGTCTCCCATGATTAGTAGTCCAGATCCGTTCCTGCTAGCAACAGAAGCTACTCTCTCTATTATGTTAATGGTGGCCATGTTGTTTCTATCATATTCCTGTCTGGGTCTTCTGTCATTTGGTGGTGGATTATATATGACTACGACTATAATTTTTTGCCCTCCAGTTGTTATTGTTCCTATTATGTAGTCACTGAAACCTTCACATCCCTGAACAACCAACTCCTCAAAATCCCAGTCTTTTCTTACCAGCAGAGCTACACCACCACCACCTCTTCCTTCTCTCTCTTTCCTCATAACATAATAGTCCTGTGGGAACATTGCATTTGTTATTGTTTTCGTCAGCTTTGTTTCTCTGAGAGCTATTATGTCTGGGTTTTCCTCTAGTACCCATTCTTCAAGTTCATTTGCTTTATTTGTAATACCGTCTATGTTAGTGTACATTGCCTTGAGGCTCACTTTCTTCTGTCCCTTCTCAAATCTCCTCCTTGGTGAGTGTTCTGCTGGTGGAGGAAGCTGTGCCATGGGTGTGAGCATTTGTGAGGTGGATACCAGGGTTGCAGAGCATACTGGGATGAGGTGTGTGTGTGTGTGTGTGTGTGTGTGTGTGTGTGTGTGTGTGTGTGTGTGTGTGTGTGTGTACTCACCTAATCGTACTCACCTAATTGTGCTTGCGGGGGTTGAGCTTTGGCTCTTTGGTCCCGCCTCTCAACCGTCAATCAACTGGTGTACAGATTCCTAAGCCTACTGGGCTCTATCATATCTACATTTGAAACTGTGTATGGAGTCAGCCTCCACCACATCACTTCCTAGTGCATTTCATTTACTAACTACTCTGACACTGAAAAAGTTCTTTCTAATGTCTCTGTGGCTCATTTGGGTACTCAGCTTCCACCTGTGTCCCCCTTGTTCGCGTCCCTCCAGTGATGAATAGTTCATCCTTGTTTACCCGGTCGATTCCCCTGAGGATTTTGTAGGTTGTGATCATGTCCCCCCTTACTCTTCTGTCTTCCAGTGTCGTAAGGTGCATTTCCCGCAACCTTTCCTCATAACTCATACCTCTTAGTTCTGGGACTAGTCTAGTAGCATACCTTTGGACTTTTTCCGGCTTCGTCTTGTGCTTGACAAGGTACGGGCTCCATGCTGGGGCCGCATACTCCGGGATTGGTCCTACATATGTGGTGTACAGGTTCCTGAACGCCGTTCTGATGTTAGCAAGCCTTGCATATGCTGCAGACGATATTCTCTTTATGTGGGCTTCAGGAGACAGGTTTCGTGTGATATCAACTCCTAGATCTTTCTCTCTGTCCGTTTCATTAAGTACTTCATCTCCTATTCTGTATCCTGTGTCTGGCCTCCTGTTTCCACTGCCTAGTTTCAATACTTTGCATTTACTTGGGTTGAACTTCAACAGCCATTTGTTGGACCATTCACTCTTTTTATCTAGGTCATCTTGTAGCCTCCTACTATCATCCTCTGTTTCAATCCTCCTCATAAATTTTTGCATCATCGGCAAACATTGAGAGAAACGATTCTATACCCTCTGGGAGATCATTTACATATACCAGAAACAGTATAGGTCCAAGGACTGACCCCTGCGGTACTCCACTCGTAACGTCCTGCCAATCTGAGACCTCACCCCTCACACAGACTCGTTGTCTCCTGTTGCTTAGGTACTCCTTTATCCAATGGAGTACCTTCCCTTTCACTCCAGCCTGCATCTCCAGCTTTTTCACTAGCCTCTTGTGTGGTACTGTATCAAAGGCTTTCTGACAATCCAAAAATATGCAGTCTGCCCACCCTTCTCTTTCTTGCCTTATTTTTGTTGCCTGGTTATAGAATTCAAGTAACCCTGTGAGGCAGGACCTGCCATCCCTGAACCCATGTTGATGCTGTGTTACAAAGTTCTTTTGCTCCAGATGTTCCACTAGCTTTCTTCGCACAATCTTCTCCATCAGCTTGCATGCTATGCAGGTTAGGGACACTGGCCTGTAGTTCAGTGCCTCCTGTCTATCCCCTTTCATGTATACTGAGACTACGTTAGCTGCTTTCCAAATTTCTGGCAGTTCCCCTGTTGCCAGTGATTTTTTATACACTATGGAGAGTGGCAGGCACAGTTCTTCTGCTCCTTCCTTTAGTATCCAAGGGGAGATTCCATCTGTACCTATAGCCTTTGTCACATCCAACTCTAGTAAACACTTCCTTACTTCCCCGCTGGTAATCTCAAACTCTTCCAGTGGTTTCTGGTTAACTATTCCCTCTCTTATCTCTGGAATTTCTCCTTGCTCTAAGGTGAAAACCTCCTGGAATTTCTTATTCAGTTCCTCGCATACTTCCTTGTCATTTGTAGTGAATCCTTCCGCCCCTATCCTTAATTTCATAACCTGTTCCTTTAATGTTTTTTTTTTCCTGATGTGGCTATGCAGGAATTTAGGCTGAGTCCTTGCCTTGCTTGCGATGTCATTTTCGTATTGTCTTTCTGCCTCTCTTCTCATCCTGACATATTCA
Source organism: Procambarus clarkii (assembly GCF_040958095.1). Classification (NCBI taxonomy): domain Eukaryota; kingdom Metazoa; phylum Arthropoda; class Malacostraca; order Decapoda; family Cambaridae; genus Procambarus; species Procambarus clarkii. The sequence goes on from NW_027189168.1 coordinate 737,793, forward strand.
TTCCTGATATTCTGGTAAATTTCTCTGCTCTCCAGTGTCCTGTTTTTCCTATAGTTTCTCCATGCTCTTTTACTTTGCTGTTTAGCTAGCCTACATCTCTGATTAAACCATGAGTTTCTCATCTTCATTTCACTGTTTTCCTTTTGGAATGGGACAAACTTGTTTGCTGCGTCCTTGCACTTCTGCGTGATGTAATCCATCATATCTTGGGCCGTCTTTCCCATGAGCTCTGTTTCCCATGCTATATCTATTAGGAATTTTCTTATCCCCTCATAGTTTCCCTTTCGGTATGCTAACCTTTTGGTTTCGGTATCCCTCCTCGAGTTCAATAACCCTTCTTCAATCAAGTACTCAAACACCAGTACACTGTGGTCGCTCATCCCTACTGGGTCCTCAAAACCGATTTCTCTTATGTCGGAGTCGTTCAGAGTGAAGACTAGGTCAAGTCTCGCTGGTTCGTCATTGCCTCTCATCCTTGTGGGTTCTCCGACATGCTGGGTTAAAAAGTTGCTTGTCACCACCTCCAATAGTTTGGCTCTCCACGTATCCTCGCCTCCATGCGGTTCCTTGTTCTCCCAGTCAATCTTTCCGTGATTGAAGTCGCCCATGATGAGCAGGTGGGATCTATTTCTTCAGGCAGCAGAGGCTGCCCTCTCAATTATAGTGTTAACTGCCTTGTTGTTGTTTTCATACTCTTGACTGGGTCTTCTGTCATTTGGGGGAGGGTTATATATTACTGCTACTACTATTCTTGGTCCTCCCATTGTCATGGTGCCTGCTATATAGTCTCTGAACTCCTCACAGCCCGGGATGGCCATCTCCTTAAAACTCCATTCCCTTCTCATGAGTAGGGTGTGTGTGTGTGTGTGTGTGTGTGTGTGTGTGTACTCACCTAGTTGTACTCACCTAGTTGTGTTTGCGGGGGTTGAGCTCTGGCTCTTTGGTCCCGCCTCTCAACCGTCAATCAACAGGTGTACAGATTCCTGAGCCTATCGGGCTCTGTCATATCTACACTTGAAACTGTGTATGGAGTGAGCCTCCACCACATCACCCCCTAATGCATTCCATTTGTCAACCACTCTGACACTAAAAAAGTTCTTTCTAATATCTCTGTGGCTCATTTGGGCACTCAGTTTCCACCTGTGTCCCCTTGTGCGTGTTCCCCTTGTGTTAAATAGACTGTCTTTATCTACCCTATCAATCCCCTTCAGAATCTTGAATGTGGTGATCATGTCCCCCCTAACTCTTCTGTCTTCCAGCGAAGTGAGGTTTAATTCCCGTAGTCTCTCCTCGTAGCTCATACCTCTCAGCTCGGGTACTAGTCTGGTGGCAAACCTTTGAACCTTTTCCAGTTTAGTCTTATCCTTGACTAGATATGGACTCCATGCTGGGGCTGCATACTCCAGGATTGGCCTGACATATGTGGTATACAAAGTTCTGAATGATTCTTTACACAAGTTTCTGAATGCCGTTCGTATGTTGGCCAGCCTGGCATATGCCGCTGATGTTATCCGCTTGATATGTGCTGCAGGAGACAGGTCTGGCGTGATATCAACCCCCAAGTCTTTTTCCTTCTCTGACTCCTGAAGAATTTCCTCTCCCAGATGATACCTTGTATCTGGCCTCCTGCTCCCTACACCTATCTTCATTACATTACATTTGGTTGGGTTAAACTCTAACAACCATTTGTTCGACCATTCCTTCAGCTTGTCTAGGTCTTCTTGAAGCCTCAAACAGTCCTCTTCTGTTTTAATCCTTCTCATAATTTTAGCATCGTCCGCAAACATTGAGAGAAATGAATCGTGTGTGTGTGTGTGTGTGTGTGTGTCAAACGTTTTCTTTCAAACGACGCAAGACACATTATAGTGGTAGGGAGCAGCCGTGCAGGTAACGTGAGCCCTGCTCTTCTGTCCATTCAGGTGGAGATGGAGTTGACAAGTGCCTCTCCTCAAGCCCTCAACTTGTAGTATCTGCATAACCATATGAGCTTCATAGCGAGAAGCAGCTTCGCTTGGGTCTGGTCATCTGATGCGGCTTCACTTCCTTACGGGGGGCCAGATCCAACTACCATGGACCAGCAAGCCCGCTGTGTTGCTCCCATAGTAGGTTACTATGTACCTTACGTTCATGTAATCCTATGATCTTACCTAGTCATGAGAGGAAGGTGTGGACTGGGCGAGGCGGTATTTCCTGGTTATGTGCGATAGACTCTTTTATAACATCATGAATTTAAGTATTTAAATAATAAAAATTATAAGTGTTTTAAAATCTAAAAATTTGAAATTACTAAAGATAATTAAAACAATTAATAACGAAAGCAGTAGTTATAATAATAATTAAAATAATAACAATAATGGTAACAATAGCCATCATTACAATTTTGTTAATAATGATAATCATAATTAATATATAATTTTAATGTCACTCGTTAACTTTTTAATAAGTTTTATGTGTAATGTAAAATCTCTTGTATGTCTGGCCCTCTCATTAACACCTCGCTAACTTCAATCATTTCTGCCGGAGTTTGGCAACATCTCTTCTAACCAACGTTTCCCTAACCCAAAGTTTGCTAACTTTTGTAAATACTTCAAAAGCCTCTCGCTCATATAGCTGAAATTTCCATAACTTTTGTATCTGTTTCGTAAAATCGTTACCAGCTCGTTGACAATTCTTTAACTAAATTTTTGGCATCTTTCACTCAGACTCTTTCGCTCGCTTCTCTGATAGTCCCTGAAGTTCTGGCTCCATTATGACAGAGAGTTCACATTGCTAACACCTTGTTATCTCCAACACCTTGTTATTTCTAACATCTCGTTATCTCTAACACTATTGAAAGCTCTGAGATTCAGAAGAAGGTTACGCAAGGCAACACAGTTAAGCATCAAACAGGAGACAGTGGTGAGAAGCTTCGTCTTCTCCGGACTCACCACTTCCCTGACATGTGATATTCCTGGCAGAGCGAGTTGAACTATTCATGGAATATTCAAATTTTACGGTTTCTCAAATCTGTTGTGTATAAATTCTATATTACGACTTGCTAAGGAATATGGGAAAGTGATAGAGCATATAAAACCATTATTTGCATGTACTTGTATGTGGGTACTCACCTAGTTGTGTTTGCGAGGGTTGAGCTCTGGCTCTTTGGTCCTGCCTCTCAACCGTCAATCAACAGGTGTACAGATTCCTGAGCCTATTTGGCTCTATCATAACTACACTTCAAATTGTGTATGGAGTCAGCCTCTACCACATCACTTCCTAATGCATTCCATTTGTCAACCACTCTGACACTAAAAAAGTTCTTTCTAATATCTCTTTATGGCCACTTGCTCTGGGTGTGTAAAAATGACCTGCCAGCTTGGAATATCCTAAAAAACCTTCTAGATAACATGACGCATGAACGGAAAACATCATTCATTGGAAGCCTACCAGCCATCCAGAAGGAGTGGGAAAGGAACAACAATTCTAATATACAAGGGGCGGAGGCTATAGTCAGGGATGAAACTGAGGCTGAAACTCAGGAAGTTGCAAACTCTGACTCAGTAGGCCAGGATGTAGATGACAGTAAACTAGAAAGTGTACCAGACAGCACTGACAGCTCGATAGGTACAGACACCACGACGGTTCTCGATAGAGCAATTCAGAACAGAAGGACAGACTTATGCAAATTTTATGCAAAGGGCATATGCAGACATAGATATGCTGGTAATAAGAAAGGATTAGAATGCAGTTACCAACATCCCAAAACATGTTTAAATATGCTTAGGAAAGGTGAGTGTCGATTTGGATCAATATGTAGGTTTTTCCATCCTGACATGTGCCAAACCTCACTGGAGGACAGAAAATGCTATGACCTTAGCTGCCCACACTTTCACGTGAAAGGCACGGAACGCTACATAAAGAGTGGCAAGCAGGATAATGAATTTGGAGGAAACTCTTTAAATTTTTAATACCAGACCGGCAGAGAATTCAAAAGGAGCAGCATGGAGAGTGTATGGAACTGGATGCCAGATCCACTGGCATTCCAGAATTACAGATACAATTACCCACCGAAAGGGAACTACAACTACGACAGGCAACTGCCCTACAACAATCAGTACTGGTCAGAACAAACTCATTATGTCCACGATTAATGGACGTGCCGAAAAAGTCTCCCATTCAAACTATCACTAATGGAGTAACCTCATTCATCTTTGCCAACATACAAGGACTGAAAACAAGAACAAACAACAAAGTACAGTTCATAAATGGCCTCCTCACGGAGTCAAATGCAGTATTTGGAGCTTTCACAGAAACCCATGCAGGGGAAGTGATGGACAGTGAGATCTGGATTCCAGGATATAACCTATACAGGTGTGATAGGAAAATTAGGTCACATGGAGGAGTGAGTCTGTATATTAGGGAAGACCTTGTATGCTCGGAGCTCCTAAACGTTACAAATGAGGTGGTAGAGGTACTGGGATTAAAAATAGAGAAAATAAATTTAGTGATTATACTAATATACAAACCGCCAGATGCAACGGCTGAGGAATTCACAGAACAGATAAGCAAAATAGAGAATAGCCTTGATAATTTGGAGAACCCGATACCTGATATTATTTTCCTAGGTGACTTCAACTTGCCTAGTCTCAGGTGGAAAATAGCAAACAATAATATTATACCAGGAAATCTATCAGGACCTAACCAACCACAGATTAGAGAACTACTTAGATTCTGTGACAAATTTTCACTCAATCAGCAGATATCGGAGCCAACGAGAAATGAAAATATTCTAGATCTGGTCTTTACGAACAATGAAGACATTATCAGAGACATTACGATATCAGATACCACATACTCAGATCACAAACTCATTGAAGTGCAAACGACCATCAATACTCAGAATAGACCTAAAACGTTGATAAAGCGAGAGGGGCTATTCAGTAAATTCAATTTTAATAATAAAAGGATAGACTGGGAGATAATAAACAGGGAACTTACAAACATTCCATGGGGAACTGTTCTAAATAATACAAGTCCTACAGAAGGAATAGAAAAACTTACTTCAGAAGCGTATCAAGTCTGTCTGAAACATGTTCCTTTGAGGAAAGCCAGAAAGAGATCTAACGTAGAAAGAGAACGCAGACGACACTATAAACGCAGGAAAAAAATAACGGAACTGCTTATGCAGACACGAATTTCCCGTCAAAGAAGGAATAATTTAAATAAGGAGATTGAAGAAATCAAGCGGAAATTGAAACACTCATATGAAACTGAAGAAAGGCAGTTAGAACAGAAAGCAATTCAGGAAATAAAGAAAAATCCAAAATATTTCTTCTCATATGCGAAATCAAAACCAAAAACCACTGCCAGTATTGGACCTATTCGTACAAGTGAAGGTTCATACACGGAGGATGACAAAGAAATTAGTGAAATCCTAAAAAAGCAGTATGAGGACATGTTTAGCACTCCAATAAACAACATGAAGGTGGAAGATCCAGACAATTTCTTTATGCGGGATATTCAAACCCCGGTAAATATAACTGATATAAACACGAGCGCACTAAATTTTGAAAAAGAAATTGAAAACATGCCCATGCACTCGGCCCCAGGTCCAGACTCATGGAATTCAATATTTATAAAGAAATGCAAAGTGCCGGTAGCACAGGCACTCAGTATAGTGTGGAGGAAGAGCTTGGACACGGGGGAGATACCAGATGCACTTAAAGTAGCAGACATAGCCCCTCTACACAAGGGAGGGAGCAAAGCATTGGCAAAAAATTATAGACCAGTTGCACTAACATCGCACATCATAAAAGTATTTGAGAGAGTGATTAGGAGTCAGGTCACCAATTTCATGGAGACCAATGACCTTCATAACCCAGGCCAACATGGATTTCGAGCGGGAAGATCGTGCCTCTCACAGCTACTTGAGCACTACGACAAAGTCACTGAGGCATTAGAAGAGAAACAGAATGCTGATGTGATATACACGGACTTCGCAAAGGCCTTCGATAAATGTGACCATGGCGTGATAGCACACAAAATGAAGTCAATGGGAATAACCGGTAAAGTAGGACGCTGGATACTCAGTTTTCTGTCAAACAGGACTCAGCGAGTAACTGTCAACCATATAAAATCTAGTCCAAGTGCAGTGAAAAGCTCTGTACCTCAGGGTACAGTCCTTGCACCACTGCTTTTCCTTATTCTCATATCAGATATAGACAAAAATACAAGTCACAGCTTCGTATCATCCTTTGCAGATGACACAAAAATCAGTATGAAAATTACCTCGGCTGAGGACATTGAAAAACTTCTAGCTGATATTAATAAAGTTTTCGACTGGGCATCAGAAAATAACATGATGTTTAACAGTGATAAATTCCAGGTACTCAGGTACGGTAAAAATGGGGACCTTAAACATAATACAGAGTACAAAACACAATCAAATGTACCCATAGTAGGAAAACAGCATGTAAAGGATTTGGGAATAATAATGTCGGACGACCTAACGTTTAAGGAGCATAACCAAGCAAATATTGCGACAGCCAGAAAAATGATAGGATGGATTACGAGAACTTTCAAATCCAGGGATCCCATCACAATGGTTGTACTCTTCAAGGCACTTGTGTTGTCCCGTCTTGAGTACTGCTCAGTACTCACTTCCCCCTTCAAAGCAGGAGAGATTGCTGAAATAGAGGGAATACAGAGAACATATACGGCACGCATAGACGCAATAAAGCACCTAAATTATTGGGATTGTCTCAAAGCCCTCCAAATGTACTCACTAGAAAGAAGACGAGAGAGATATCAAATAATATACACCTGGAAGATACTGGAGGGCCAAGTACCAAATCTACACAGTAAAATAACAACGTATTGGAGTGAACGACATGGAAGAAAATGTAGAATAGAACCAATGAAGAGCAGAGGTGCCATAGGCACAATCAGAGAACACTGTATAAACATCAGAGGTCCGCGGTTGTTCAACGTCCTCCCAGCAATCATAAGAAATCTTGCCGGAACAACCGTGGACATTTTCAAGAGGAAACTAGATTTATTCCTCCAAGGAGTGCCGGACCAACCGGGCTGTGGTGGATATGTGGGCCTGCGGGCCGCTCCAAGCAACAGCCTGGTGGACCAAACTCTCACAAGTCAAGCCTGGCCTCGGGCCGGGCTTGGGGAGTAGAAGAACTCCCAGAACCCCATCAACCAGGTATCAACCAGGTATCTTTGGCTCATTTGGGCACTCAGTTTCCACCTGTGTTCCCTACGGCGTGTGCCCCTTGTGTTAAATAGCCTGTCTTTATCTACCCTTTCAATTCCCTTCAGAATCTTGAATGTTGTGATCATGTCCCCCCTAATTCTTCTGTCTTCCAGCGAAGTGAGGTTTAATTCCCGTAGTCTCTCCTCGTAGCTCGGGTACTAGTCTGGTGGCAAACCTTTGAACCTTTTCCAATTTAGTCTTATCCTTGACTAGATATGGACTCCATGCTGGGGCTGCATACTCCAGGATTGGCCTGACATATGTGGTGTGTGTGTGTGTGTGTGTGTGTGTGTGTGTGTGAACTCACCTATTTGTACTCACTTATTTGTGTCTGCAGGATCGAGCATTGACTCTTGGATCCTGCTTTTCGAGCATAGGATGTTTACAGCAATGATTCCGGACCTATTTCTCTATCATACCTAGTTTTAACATTATTAATAGTATTTGCTTCCATAACCTGTTCCTTAAGTGCATTCCATTTTTCCACTACTCTCACGATAAAAGAAAACTTCCTAACAACTCTGACTCATCTGAGTTTCCAGCTTCCATCCATGTCCCCTCGTTCTGTTACTATTCCGTGTGAACATTTCGTCTCTGTCCACTCTGTCAATCGCCCTGAGTATTTTATACGTCCCTATCATGTTCCCCCTCTCCCTTCTTTTTTCTTGTGTCGCAAGGCACAGTTCCTCTAGGCTCTCCTCATACCCTATCCCTAGTAACTCTGGGACGAGTCTCGTTGCAAACCTCTGAACCTTTTCCAGTTTCATTATATGCTTGTTCAGATGGGGACTCCATGATAAGATGGCATACTCTAAGACTGGCCTCATATAGGCAGTGTAAAGCGCCCTAAATGCCTCCATACTTAGGTTTTTGAATGATGTTCTAACTTTGGCCAGTGCAGAGTACGCTGCTGTCGTTATCCTATTTAAATGTGCCTCAGGAGATAGAATAGGTGTTACGTCCACCCCCAGGTCTCTTTCTTGCTTCGTCACAGGTAAGCAGTTTCCCTTCATTGTGTACTGTCCCTTTGGTCTCCTATCACCTAGTCCCATTTCCATAACTTTACATTTGCTCGTGTTGAACTCCAGTAACCATTTCTCTGACCATCTCTGCAACCTGTTCAGGTCCACTTGGAGGATCCTGCAGTCTTCATCTGTCACAACTCTTCTCATCAACTTTGCGTCATCCGCGAACATTGACATGTAGGACTCTACTGCTGCAAACATGTCGTTAACATATATTAAGAATAGAATTGGTCCCAGCCCTTATCCTTGAGGTACTCCACTCGTTACTGTTCGTCAGTCCGACTTCTTGCCCCTTACCGTAACTCTTTGCCTCCTTCCTGTTAGGTAGTTCCTTACCCATGCTAGGGCCTTTCCTTCCACCCTCGCCTGCCTCTCGAGTTTGAACAGCAGTCTTATGTGCGGTACTGAATCAAAGGCTTTTTGGCAGTCCAGAAATATGCAGTCTACCCAACCACCTCTGTCCTGTCTTATCCTCGTTATTTTATCATAGAATTCCAAAAGTTTAGTTAGGAACAATTTCCCTTTCCAGAACTCATGTTGATGTTTGTTTACAAACCTAATGTTCTCCAAGTGTGCAACCAGTCTTAGCCTAATTATTCTTTAAATTATTTTACAGGTGATGCTGGTCAGTGATACAGGTCTACAGTTAAGTGCCTCCTCCTTATCACCTTTTTTGAAAATCGGTACGACATTTGCCTTCTTCCAGCAACTGGGCAATTCTCCCGACATAAGTGACTTATTATTAAAGATCATTGCCAGAGGCACGCTGAGGGCCGGCACTGCTTCTTTTAGTATCCACGGCGATACTTTGTCTGATCCAACTGCTTTAGTTGCATCCTGTGCTGTCAACTGTTTCATTACCTCCCCTGCTGTCACCTCTATATCTTATAGTCTTTCATCTAGGGTAATCTCTTCTAACAATGGGAGCTGCTCAGGCTCGGTAGTGAACACTCCATGGAAACTGGCATTCAGTGCCTCGCAGATTTCCTTGTCACTTTCAGTATATGCCCCCTCTGTCTTCCTTAGTCTTGTCACTTGGTCATTCACCGACATTTTTCTTCTTATATGACTGTGTAGTAACTTAGGTTGTTTTTTCGCTTTGATTGCAATATCGTCCTCATAGTTCCTTTACGATGTTCGTCTTATGTTAATGTAATCGTTCCTAGCTCTGTTGCATCTGATCCTGTTGTCCTCTGTCCTTTGTCGTCTGTACTTCCTCCACTCCCGCCTGCTGGCCATTTTTGCTTCCTGACACTGTCTATTAAACCATGGGTTATTATATTCCCCTCTTATTTTTTCCCTTTACTGTTGGTATAAATCTCTCTTCGGCCTCCTGGCATTTCTGTATGACTAGGTCCATTGTATCTTGGACTGTTTTTTCTCTAATTTCTTCCTCCCACTGCACTTCTCTCAGAGAGTCCCTTATCCTCCTGTAACCCCCTTTCCTTCAGTCAACTCTCCTTTCCCAAATCTCTTGTCCCATGGTCACAAGTTTGAATTCCATCATGCAGTCAAAGATTAGGACACAATGGTCGCTGGCCCCTAGAGGTATTTCATGCTCCAAATTCTCGATGTCTTCTACGTTCTGGGTGAAAATCAGGTCTAATAGGCTCGGTGCATCCCCTCCTCTTTCCCTTGTGTCTTCCTTCTCATGTTGTGTTAGGAAATTCATGTCTATAACATCTACTAACTTTCCTCCCCACGTTTCGTCCCCTTAATTCCCAATTTATCTCTCCATGACTTAGGTCCCCCATGACCAGCAACTTCGCTCTCATTCTGTGAGATAATGTTGCTGCCTTCTGCAGTTCATCTATGGATGCCTTGTTGTCATCATACCATGTTGTCATCATCAGACTCCTGCCTGGGTCTTTTACTGTTTGGTGGGGGATTGTAGATTACCAAGATCACAATCTTCCTCCCATCTGCTGTCAGAGTTCCATGTATGAAGCTCGTGCACTCATTAGTAACCCGATTTCCCAGGTCTTCAAACTTCCATTTCCGCTTTATTAGGAGTGCCACTCCCCCTCCCTGTCTCTGTGTCCTCTCTTTTCTTATTACCTGGTAGCCCTCTGGAAAGTGTGTGTGTACTAACCGAGTTGTGCTTGCAGGGGGATGAGCTCTGGCTCATTGGTCCCGCCTCTCAACTGTCAATCAACTGGAGTACAGATTCCTGAGCCTACTGGTCTCTATCATATCTACACTTGAAACTGTATGGAGTCAGCCTCCACCATATCACTTCCTAATGTAATCCATTTGTCTACTACTCTGACACTCAAAAAATTCTTTCTAACGTCTCTTTGGCTCATTTGGGCACTCAATTTCTACCTGTGTTCCCTAGTGCGTGTGCCCCTTGTGTTAAATAGCCTGTCTTAATCTACCCTATCAATTTCTTTGAGAATCTTGAATGTGGTAATCATGCTTCCCCCCCCCCCCCCTAACTCTTCTGTCTTCCAGCGAAGTGAGGTTTAATTCCTGAAGTCTCTCCTCGTAGCTCATACCTCTCAGCTCGGGTACTAGTCTGGTGGCAAACATTTGAACCTTTTCTAGTTTAGTCATATCCTTGACAAGATATGGACTCCATGCTGGGGCTGCATACTCCAGGATTGATCTGACATATGTGATATACAAAGTTCTGAATTATTCCTTACACAAGTTTCTGAATGCCGTTCTTATGTTGGCCAGCCTGGCATATGCCGCTGATGTTATCCTCTTGATATGGGCTGCAGGGGACAGGTCTGGCGTGATGTCAACCCCCAAGTCTTTTTCTCTCTTTGACTCTTGAAGAACTTCATCTTCCAGATGATACCTAGTATCTGGCCTCCTGCTCCCTACACCTATCTTCATTACATTACATTTGCTTGGGTTAAACTCTAACAACCATTTGTTCGACCATTTCGTCAGCTTGTCCAGGTCTTCTTGAAGCCTCAAGCAGTCCTCCTCTGTCTAAATCCTTATCATAATTTTGGCATCGTCAGCGAACATTGAGAGAAATGAACTTATACCCTCCGGGAGATCATTTACATATATCAGAAACAAGATAGGACCGAGAACAGAGCCCTGTGGGACTCCACTGGTGACTTCACTCCAATCTGAGGTCTCACCCCTCACCGTAACTCTCTGCTTCCTATTGCTTAGGTACACCCTTATCCAATGGAGAACCTTACCAGCTACACCTGCCTGTCTCTCCCGCTTATGTACCAGCCTCTTATGTGGTACTGTGTCAAAGGCTTTCCTACAATCCAAGAAAATGCAGTCCGCCCAGCCTTCTCTTTTTTGCTTAATCTTTGTCACCTGGTCGTAGTTTTCTATTAAGCCCGTCAGGCAAGATTTACCCTCCCTGAACCCATGTTGGCGATTTGTTACGAAGTCCCTTCTCTCCAGATGTGTTACTAGGTTTTTTCTCACGATCTTTTCCATCACCTTGCATGGAATACAAGTCAAGGACACTGGCCAGTAGTTCTGTGCCTCTTGCCTGTCGCCCACAGGCAAGAGGCAATGTCGTTGTATATTGGGACCACATTCGCCGTCTTCCATGTATCAGGTAGGTCTCCCGTCTACAGTGACATACTATACACAATGGAGAGTGGCAAGCAAAGTGCCTCTGCGCACTCTTTCAGTACCCATGGTGAGATCCTGTCTGGACCAACAACCTTTCTAACTTCCAGATTCAGCAGGTGTCTCTTGACCTCCTCTCTCGTAATTTCGAACCCTTCCAACGCCGCCTGATTCACTTCCCTTTCTCCTAGCACAGTGACCTCACCTTGTTCAATTGTGAAGACCTGGAACCTTTTGTTCCAGGAGGTCTTCACACACCTTTTTGTCATTCTCTGTATACCTGTCCTCGCCTGTTCTAAGTTTCATTACCTGTTCTTTCACTGTTGTTTTCCTCCTGATGTGTCTATGGAGTAGCTTAAGTTCGGTCTTGGCTTTGTTTGCTATATCATTTTCATAATTTTTCTCTGCTTTTCTTCTCACCCTAACATACTCATTCCTGGTTCTCTGGTATCTCTTTCTCTGCTTTCTGGTGTTCTGTTATTCCAGAAGTTCCTCAACACCCTTTTGTTCAGTCCCTTTGCTTCCATACATGCCCTATTATACTATGGATTCTTCTTTTGCTTCTCGGATTTTTCCCTTTGGGCCGGGAAGAACCTGTTTACTGCCTCCTGACAGTTTTGGGTGACATAGTCCATCATATCTTGTACAGACTTAGCTCTGAGGTCTGTGTCCCACATTGGGTCTGTGGAAAACAGACCCAATATGGGACACAGACACACACTGGGTCTCTGGGACACAGACCCCTGTGTCCCTAAGGAACACAGGATCTGTGTCCCTTAGGAAACTTCTCATCTCCTCATAGTTCCCCTTTCGGTATGCCAGCCTTTTGTTTCCTAGTTCTTTCTTTGGGGAGATAATTCCAAGCTCTACCAGGAACTCAAAGTTCAATACACTGTGGTCACTAATTCCCAAGGGCGCTTCTATCTCAACTACCCTAATAACCCACTCATTTAGGGTAAATATCAGGTCGAGCATGGCTAGTTCATCTTCTCCTCTCATTCTTGTTGGTTCCTTGATGTGCTGGCTTAGAAAATGTCTTGTTGCCACATCCAGCAGCTTACCTCCCCATGTTTCTGGTCCTCCATGCGGGTCTCTGTTCTCCCAATCTATCTTCTTATGGTTTACGTCTCCCATGATTAGTAGTCCAGATCCATTCCTGCTAGCAACAGAAGCTGCTCTCTCTATTATGTTAATGATGGCCATGCTGTTTCTATCATACTCCTGTCTGGGTCTTCTGTCATTTGGTGGTGTATTATATATGACTACGACTATAATTTTTTGTCCTCCAGTTGTTATGGTACCTGTTAGCTAGCCATTGAAACCTTAACAGCCCTGAACAACCATCTCCTCAAAATCCCAGCCTTTTCTTACCAGCAGAGCTACACCACCACCGCCTCTTCCTTCTCTCTCTTTCCTCATAACATAATAGTCCTGTGGGAACATTGCATTTGTTATGGTTTTTGTTAGCTTTGTTTCTGTGAGTGCTATTATGTCTGGGTTTTCTTCTAGTACCCATTCTCCAAGTTTATTTCCTTTATTTGTAATTCCATCTATGTTAGTGTACATTGCCTTGAGGCTCACTTTCTTCAGTCCCTTCTCAATTCGCCTCCTTGGTGAGTGTTCTGCTGGTGGGGAAAGCTATTCCATGGGTGTGAGGATTTGTGAGGTGGATAACAGGGTCTCAGAGGATATTGGGGGTGAGGGGCAGAGGGTCAAGTGAAAGGGGGGTACAGGGAGGGTATGGGATGAAGGGGGAGGGAAGACAGGAAGGAAAAGCGGGGAGGAGAGACATAGCAGGAGGAGGGGAGGGAAGCAGGGTTGGAATAGGGTGTGGAGGGGAGGGAGATATGGCTGAGCATTTGAGTTGGGGCAGGGAGGGTTCGGTGTATGGGGGTTTCTATGCAGAGGAGGGTGGTGGGGTTGCCCTCCCCTCTGGTATTACTGTGTAGCTGGTTGCGGGTTCCCCCCCTCATCTCTGGGGTTGTTGTGTTGGGAGCTATGATTCCCTGGTTTTCCCCTCTCCCCCTGCACTTCTTGTTTCTGCCACCATGGCTCTCTCCTCCCTCGTCATGTCCTTCTGGAGGAATACATTTTTTAATTCTCTCACATAATGCAGGGGGCTCTTCCTTGATAGAATCATCTCCTTTGTGTTCTCGTTTGCAAGCACTATCTTTAACACACGGTCTCGGTCTTTGTTGTACCATCCTAGCCTGAAAACCTTCTCAATTCTATGCTCAGCCCCTTCCATCTCTAGTGCCTTTAGTATTTCATTCACTGCCGCGTCGTCCCTATCATTCCACTTTGTCCTATTGGAGCCTTCCTGCTCTTTAATACCCACTGCTACCATTGATCATTTTCTTTCTAGCAGCTGGCTAATGGAGCGTGCTACTTCCTGTGAGGTGGCTGCTTTCATGGCCACCTCCATCATTGTGGACATTACTTCAGAGTTATTTTTTTAGCATTTCTGCAAATGTTGCTTTTATAGTGGCATTCTCTTCCAGTATACTGTTTCTACTTTCTCCCTGGATGATTATCTGAGTCTCAGCATCAACACTGTTCTCTTTTAGGGTTCAAATCTCTTCCTTTCCTGCTGTCAGCTCTCTTTTCAGGTTGCTTATTTCATTCTTCATTCCTACATCTTTCCCCTGCATCTCACACTTGATATCTTCCAAAAACTGGGCAAACATTTCCTTCATATCATCACCTTGACTTTTCCCTGTTACCTTCGGCTATTATGTTTACCCCTGTTCCTGTTATGCTGTGATTGGATTTGTCAGGAGGAGGGGCAAGCGGGGTGAGAGAGAGAGAGAGAGAGAGAGAGAGAGAGAGAGAGAGAGAGAGAGAGAGAGAGAGAGAGAGAGAGAGAGAGAGAGAGAGAGAGAGAGAGAGAGAGAGATAGAGAGAGAGAGAGGGAGAGAGAGAGAGAGAGAAAGAGAGAGAGAGAGAAAGAGAGAGAGAGAGAGAGAGAGAGAGAGAGAGAGAGAGAGAGAGAGAGAGAGAGAGAGAGAGAGAGGGTGGGAGAGAGGGGTGAGAGAGTGGGGTAAGAGAGTGGTGTGAGAGGGATGAGAGAGTGGAGTGAGAGATAAAGAGAGAGAGATAAAGAGAGAGAGAGAGAGAGAGATAGAGAGGTGGGGGATCAAGGAGAGATGGAGAGAGAGGGATGGGGGAGTGCGTGTGTATTTGGATGTGTGTTTGTAGGGGGGGGGAGTGATCCATGGGAAACTTGGAGAAGATGGTAACTTCATATCAGTTGTAGGGGGAGTGGGAGTGGAGGGGGGGGGGAGTGTTTTGGGTTAGTGAGACGGACTTTCTGGCAATCCAAAAATATGCAGTCTGTACACCCTTCTCTTTCTTGCCTTGTCTTAGAATTCAATCAATCCCGTGAGACATGATCTGGCATCCCTGAGCCCATGTTGATGTTGTGATACAAAGTTTTTCCACTTCAGTGGAAGTGGACTAATGCACACACACAAGCTTCATATTTGGGATCTGACAAGTGATGGGAAGAGGAATGTGATCTTAGTAATCTATAATTCCTCACCAAACAGTAGAAGGCCCAGACAAGAATATGATAACAACAACAAGGTATGAATAGATGAACTGCAGAGGGCAGCAACAACAGCTCACAGATTGAGAATGAAACTGTTGGTCATGGGGTCCTAGATCTCGGAGAGATCGATTGGGAGTCATGAAATTCGCCATGGTGGGGAACAAACGTGGGGAGCAAAATTAGTGGAAGTTATAGACAGGAATTTATTAACACAACTTGTGAAGAAAGGCAAAAGGGAAAGAGGAGGGGATACACCAAGCCTATTAGTTCTGATTTTTACCCAGAATGCAGAAAAAATTACGATTATTGAACATTAAATATCACTAGGAGCCAGTGACAACTGTGTCCTAGTGGTATTTAGTTGTCCTAGTGGTATTTAGTGACTGTGTCCTAGTCATTGACTACATGATCGAGCTTAAAAATTTGACCACGGGACAAGAGGTCTGGAAAAAGAGAGCAGACGAAAAGAAAGGGAATTACAAAAGGATAAGAGAATATCTGGGAGAAGTGCAGTGAGAAGAGGAACAAAGACATAGAGGAAAAACAGAGCAAGATATGATGGACCTAGTCAAGTGGAAATGCCAGGAGGCCGAAGAGAGATTTATACCAACAGTAAAGGAAAAAAGTTGAAGGGAGTATTTAATCCCATGGTTTAATAGACAGTGCCAGGAAGCATAAATGAGAAGCAGGAGGGCGAGGAGAAAGTACATATAACAATATGATTAGCTGCAACTGAGCTAGAAATGATTACAATAATATAAAGAGAGTATCGGAAAGGAATTATGAAAACGATATTGTAATTAAAATGAAAAAGCCACCTAAGTTATTACATAGTCATATAAGAAGGAAAGAGTCGGTGAACAACCAAGTGAAAAGACAAAGGAAAACAGAAGAGGCAGATTTCCTTGTCACACAGAGTGACAAGGAAATCTACGAGGTACTGAATGCCAGTTTCCATGGAGGGTTCACAACCAAGCTCGAGCAGCTCCCATTGTTAGAAGAGGAGATGACCCAAGATGAGAGACTAACAGATATAGAAGTTACAGCAGAGGAGGTCATGAAACAGCTGAAAACACTTGATGAAATTAAAGCAGTTGGACCAGAAAATGCATTACTGTTGATACTAAAAGCGGCAGCGCAAGCCCTCAGCGTGCCTCTAGCAAGGATCTATAATGAGTCACTTACGAAGGGAGAGTTGCCAAGTTGCTGGAAGAAGGCAAATGTTGTACGGTTTTCGAAAAAATTATATAGGGAAGAGGCACTTAACTACAAACCAGAATCACTGACAAGCATCCCCTGTAAAGTACATGAAAGAATAATCAGGTTATGACTCGTTACACAACTAGATAACACTAGAAATGTAAACAAACATGGTTTCAGAGAAAGGAATTCATGCCACACAAAACTTTTGAAATTCTATGATAAAATAATTAGAATTCTGCAGGACAGGGAAGGTTGGGCTAACTGCATATTTTTGGACTGCCAACAAGAATTTGACACAGTATCTTACAAGAGACAGGTTGTTACGAACCCGTCTCTACCGTCGGAGCACGGAGCAGCGATATCAACGCCATCTGTGAGTCCACTCCCGAAACCCCCACAACATGGACGACGCTATCTAGTGGTGACAGGAATATACCGGCAAGAGGCGCTAGATTCCTGTCCTAGTCAGCTTGTGAGGTAGCTGGCGCTGACCTCTAGTAAGGAGGTGTTTAGAAAATCAGCGCCATCTATTGAAGGAAGAGTTATATGTCAGTGTAGGTAAGTATTGTTTCCTAGTGTCCCAGTGTACTGATGACGTGTCTGTATCCACAGAGTCGACGTAGGGCTGCTGTGGTACGAGGACAGTCAGTCTTCCCAGGGCAGCCAAGGTCTCTACACCAGTCTGCTTTATGGAAGCAGTGAGCCGCCACCATAGAAGAACTGTGAAATGTTCTACTGTCTGTCTGTGGAGTGGCAGTGACGGGATTCGCCGTACCTGGGGCTGGCTAACAGAAAAGATGACTGACTAAGGTACTGAGGAGGAGAGTAACCAGCGAGTTGCAAGAAGCTCCTGCCTAGGGCTCGCTACTCTAGTATTTGCACGTGAAGTGCCCCAGCAGCACGAGGCTGATGGTATCGGCCAGCACCAGACTGGACTGTGATTGTGGGCATTCACGAGGAAGCACTTAGTGAGACTGTGGTTTGGCTGACCCGTGGCCAGGGTAGACTCGTTGGTGTTTCCAAGTACCGGCTGAGAATAGTACTAAGTGTTGAGGAAACACGGTAGCTGCCAAGACTGCATCGATCGAGCATCGAAGAGCACGTAGTGTCCCATGAGACACTTTTGTACGTATTAGGAGTAGAAATACTTCTGTTAGGACTATATACATAAGGTGATGGGAAATTAAATATATATGTGAATACACAGATAATCAATGAAGTGTAGTATTTAATGCACCTTCCCATTTGTACATAACTTGCATTACCGAGCTCACTCCTTGAAAGCCACTACTAACTTGGGACTGGATACCATAACTTTAGTACCACCAGAAAAGAACGTGGTTGTGACCCATTGTGGCAGTAACACTGGTATTCAAACTTGAGAGGCAGGCGGGAGAAACCGGAAAAGCCCTTGCTTGGGAAAAGAATTACTTGACAGAAATGAGCTACAGAGTAACAGTTAGGGGCGAGAAGTCGGACTGGAGAATCGTAATGAGTGGAGTACCTCAAGGATCTGTGCTGGGAACAGTTCTATTTCTAATATACGTGAACGACGTGTCTGAAGGAGTAGAGTCCTATATATTGATGTTCGCGAATGACGCAAAATTAATGAGACGAGTTGTGACAAATGAGGATTGTAGAATATTGCAAGAGGAATTAAACAGGCTGCAGAGATGGTCAGAGACATGGCTACAGGAGTTTTAACTCTAGCAAGTGTGTAAGTTATAGAAATGGTACTAGGTGACAGGAGACCAAAGGGTCGGTACACAATGAAGGGAAACTATCTTCCTGTCGTGATTTGAGAAAGAGACCTGGGAGTGGACGTAACACCAAATCTAACTTCTTGGCACGGATATCGACAGCAGCGCACTCTATGCTAGCAAAA
Source organism: Procambarus clarkii (assembly GCF_040958095.1). Classification (NCBI taxonomy): domain Eukaryota; kingdom Metazoa; phylum Arthropoda; class Malacostraca; order Decapoda; family Cambaridae; genus Procambarus; species Procambarus clarkii. The sequence continues at coordinate 756,254 of NW_027189168.1, forward strand.
AATTCGAACGTCAGTCATAAACCTAAATATGGAGACATTCAGAGCGCGTTTTACTGCCTACGTGAGACAAGTCTTAAAATATGCAGACCCATCATTGAGCCCCCACCTAAAGAAACGCATTAGGAAACTGGAAAAGGTTCAGAAATTTGCGACGTGGCTCGTCCCAGAGTTGCATGGGATGGGGTATGAAGAGAGACTGAAGGAACTGAACCTAACGACGTTAGAAAAAAAGGAGGATGCGGGGGTATGAGAGCAGCATACAAAATACATAAGGGGATGAAGACTAGCTTACAAATATGAATTATACATAAAGATATGTAAATTAATTACAGATAAGAGTTAATATAACCCAACGTTGCTCAAAGACTAAAATGAATATCCTTATGTTAAGAGGGAAGGATATGTTATCCTTAACTTCTAAGGGGGAAGAAAATCTTGCTCACACATCACATACATACATGTCCACTCGTACATTCACATATAGATAAATACAATCCTATATACATACACACATAAATACACAAACACATACATACATACATACATTTATACATACATACACTTATACATACACACCGCCTGCTGAAACAAACATAAATATATGTTTGAGCACAGATGAAGAGGATTGTCGTGGGATATCGACAACCGAAGGATAAGGATATATTGATGTGGAAGGGTCGGGATATTTTTTGTTGAGTTGAAGGTTGGGAAGAAGGTGGAGGTGGGGGTTGTTAGATCGCCTTAGGGGGGGGGGGTTAAGGGTAGGGAGCTTTATATTGGGGATGAGGCTATGGGTGATGGGGACTTATAACCCCATGAATAGTAGGGATGGAGGCTTAGCGACAATTTCTTTTTTTTTTGGACAGTCGTCGCTAAGCCTCCAGGGCTTCCAGGTAAATTTTGCCCAGTCATCCATACGCTGCCAGGGGTTCCAGTCCCTGCTAAGGTTTTAAAGATTTCTCCTGGAAGAAATTCAGACCAAAAATCACTCATACGTTCCTAAAGGTATTTTATGAGAAAAATAATTTCAGAGATCATAGAAGTCTATTATAAAAAGTCAGGGCAAAGTCCACTCTCGTATTATTGAGAATAAACAACTCTACGGACAATTTTCGATTGTTTACAAACATCGCTTATTTGGAGTAAAAGAGTTCTTATGGAAGAAATTCAAACCTAAAGTCACTCGTGCGGTCTTAAATTATTTCTTGTGGGACGTACCCCCTCCCCGCTCAGCTCGTTGTCGCCGTGTGGGGGCTTAGTGGGCGGCTGCCGGAGTGTGATGCTCCTTGGGACAGTCCTCTGTCCTTTTCTAGCCTTGTGCTCCTGCTGCTGTCCTCTCCGATTTTGCTGGGCATCTTTTCCTTTTCCTTCTGTTTCGTTTTTCTCCCCCCTCTTCTCCTATCTGCTTGCCGTTTCCTGCCGACCTTTTGCTCATTCTGGTTCTTCCATGGACTTCTTCTATTTTGACGCCCGGGTGCTTGAGGAGGCATACTCATGCACCCGTAGAACTGCAGTACCCGACGTCGAGAGCGAGGGGAACCTTTTATTGTCAATCCCCACTTCGTCACTGAACCCGATCTCGACGGACTGTCGGTTTCTTAAGGTGGCGTTTGTGGGGCGTATACTCACGACTTACCCCTAGGAGGCCCCGACAAGATCGGCGATAGCTTCTTGTTGGGTGTCCTGCCTCTAATTGTGGCTCCATGGTGGGTGTGGGGGCACATTCGTGAGTGAATTCTTCATTTCGTCAAGCAACCCGTTCTCGCAAATTCGTAAAGTCAATATTGACTTATTAACTACGTGCATAGGTGATATACTAAACATAATAGATACCCTTAAAAAGATTCATAGAAAACACCGACCTTACCTAACCTTGTTAGTATCTTAAGATAAGCATCTTATTGCTTCGTAATTACAATTATTACTTAACCTATACCTATTATAGGTTAGGTAATAATTGTAATTACGAAGCTATAAGATGCTTATCTTAAGATACTAACAAGGTTAGGTAAGGTCGGTGGTTTTCTATGAATCTTTTTAAGGGTATCTATTATGTTAAGTATGTCACCTATGCACATATTTAATAAGTCAATATTGACTTATTAAATTTGCGAGAACGGGTTGCGTCAAGATGATAACCCCTGCTTCGGCTACTTCTGGCTTACCTTCTCAGGCTCGTGTGGTGGGCGACCAAGCCCCCGAGTCGGTCCGTATTGGAAGACCGGGCTCTGTAGCCTCCGCTGCATTGGGCCCCGACCTTGCTCCTCCTTTGGCCTCTCTGTCTCCTTCCCCTGGCTCCCCTCCCTCCTCTGTGGATGGGTCGAGCCCCAAGCCCCCAGTGGTGACTACCTCGTCCCCTGGCGCGGCTCCTTCTCTAGTTGTAACTACTGCGCCTTTTAACCCCTCTCTCTCTGGGGGTTCTCACCGCCGTCCTCGTCACGGCCGCCCTCGCTCGATTCCTTCCAGTTCTGCTACCTATCAAGCCTTGTTTGGTCCCGCTTCGTGGGCCAAATATTTTGATCTCCTCCCTCTTGATTCTGCGCCTCCTGACGATTTCTCCCTTCATCGACATCTCATTGATTCCGTGGATGCCTCCATTACTTTCAACCCCACTCGTCTCGGTACACGTGTCGTTGCTGCTCCTTCTCAGGATGCTGCTTCCCGCTTGGCTGCCTTATCCTGCCTTGGCGAGACCCCCGTTCGGGTCTCGAAGAACGCTCAGTTGAATGCCAGTGTTGGCACTATTTTGCTCCCGCCCCATGTTGCAACCGGTGTTCGGGACCTGCGCGACTGCCACGACGATATTCGCCATATCCTCGCTGCCCAGGGCCATTCTATTCTCCAGGTGGACACGTTTACTCGTTCCCCTCGTGGTAGTCGCCGTCAACCCCTCCGGGTTGTGAAGATTACCTTTGATGGTAGAACCCTTCCACCCTCTGTCATTCTTGCTGGTGCCAGGTGCTCTGTCCAGGAGTACATTCCTTCTCCTTGGCTCTGCAACAAGTGCTGGAGGTTTGGGCATGGTGCCCTCCGCTGCTCCGGGACTGTCTCTCTCTGTCCTTTGTGTGGTGGCGAAGGTCACTCTAAGTCGGAGTGCACTTCTCCCCAGGCTCGTTGCCTCAACTGCGGTGAGGCCCATCCTACCTTCTCCCGTGCGTGTGTCCATTACAAGCTTGAGGCAGCCGTCCTCAACCTGAAGCACCGGGAGCGTTTATCTTTTCCTGAGGCGAGGCGCCAGGTTCGCCGGCTCCCGCCTTATGCTAATATCTCTTATGCTCGCGTGTTGCGCTCTTCCTCTCCTCGTCCTTCCCGCCTTCCTCAGACTCACAACCGTTTCCGGGCCTTGGACCCTGATGTGCCCACTGCCCCCTCCTCTGTTCCTTTGGGTTCTCTCCCGAAGGATCCTCCTCCTGGTCCTCTGTCTGGGGTTCCCCTTCCTTCTACCCGGTCTGTCGTGTCTTCTGTGTCTTCTTCCTCGTCCCCCTCCGATCCTCCTTCCCATCCTCTTCCTCCATCTATTGGCTCTCCCCACTGCCTGTCGGTGCGGGCGGATGTCCATCGCTCTCCTAACGGCCGTCGTGTGTGCTCTCGTTCGGCTTCTCCTGTTGAGACACTGGAATCCGTTGCCCGGTACGTAGTTGCTGGGACACCGGTCTCTTTAAGTCAGAAGCGTAAGCCTGGCTCCTCTCCTTCCTCTTCCCCGGCGGGTAAGAAGGCTTCGCTTTCTTCCTCAGCTCCTCCTTCTGGCTCTGTTGCTCCTTCCCCTCCCGTTTCAGTGCTTGCGCCCCCTGTTCCTGCTATGGAGGTTTCTTTGGCCCCTGCTTCCCTTTCGGTTGCTGCTCTTGCTGGGGTGCGCTCCCCTCTTTCTACTCCCCCTCCTCCTGCTGCTGTCCTTGACGGCTCCTCTCCGTTGTCTCCTCCTCTTCCTCCTCCTCCTCCTCCTCCAGACCCTGCCCGCCCACCTCTGCTCTGTTCTCCCTTTTTCCTTCCCTCCGTCTTTGCTCAGTTTACCCATGCCCCCTAACCCTGACTTTGCTGACCCTGATCCCGACCCTGATATTCTTTAACGTGCTCTGTTGCTCTTTCGCCTTTGTTTCTTCCTTGTTCTCTGTTTTTGTCCTTTCTCTTCTCGTCGTTGTCCATTCTTCAATGGAACGTTCGAGGTTATTACGCCAATTTCCTCGAACTCCAACTTCTGATTTCGCGGTTTTCGCCCCTTTGTGTCTGTCTCCAGGAGCCAATGCTTGGTGCTCGTCCTGGTCGTTTTCGTGGCTATTCCTTTCTCGTCCCCCCTCCCCCCCAGCCATTGCTGGGGCTTCTAATTCTTCTGCTCTTTTGATTCGGGCTGATGTTCCCTTTGTTCCTTTACTTTTTCCTTCGCCTCTCCATTGTTCTGCTGCTCGTATCTTTGTGGGGAAATGGTACACAGTTTGTTCCATTTATCTCCCCCCGAGTGTCCCGCTCTCTCTTCCTGATTTGAAACACCTCCTGGACTCCTTGCCGGAGCCTGTGCTCCTGCTGGGTGACTTCAATTGTCGTCATTCTCTTTGGGGTGACGTTCTGACGAATACCCGGGGTCGCCTCCTTGAGCCGTTTCTCCTCTCTTCTTCCCTGTCTCTTCTGAATTCTGGTGAGCCCACTCATTTGGACTCTCGGACTCGCACCCTTTCTTGTCTTGATCTTTCTCTCTGCTCTTCTTCTCTTTACTTAGATTTCACGTGGCAGGTTCTTGATGACCTCCATGGAAGTGATCATTTCCCCATCCTTGTTTCCTTTTTCTCTTTTCGCCCTTCCCTCTCTTTCCCTAGGTGGCAGTTTGCTAAGGCAGACTGGACCCTATTTACCCTCAGTGCTGCTCTCCCTGACCTCTCCCTTCTGCCTCTCTCTCGCGCTCTCCTCCTTTTTCATGACACTGTCTTCAACGCTGCCCTCCGCTCTATTCCTCGCTCTTCCTCTCGGGGTCCACGGAAGTGCGTTCCCTGGTGGAATGCGGACTGTGCTCGGGCTGTCCGCTGTAAGCGTGCAGCCTGGAAGAGACACCGCCGTAGGCAGACGACCGATTCTTTTCTTTTCTTTCGGAAAGCGAGTGCGGTGGCCCGTAGGGCCATCCGTACGGCTAAACGTGAATGTTGGGCATCTTATGTCTCAACAATTACGTCCGAGACCCCTCTGGCCCAGATCTGGAAGCGTATCCGCAAGATAGCGGGTAAGTTCGTTCCCGATGTTTCACCGGTCCTTCACCTCCATGATACTCTTGTGGCGGACCCGTTGCAGGTCGCTTCCGAACTGGGTTCCCACTTTTCTTCTGTTAGCTCTGGTCTTCATCTTCCCCAATCTTTCCTTCTTCGTAAACCTGTCCTTGAGTCTCGTCCTTTAGATTTCTGCACTCATCTTCAGCTTCCCTATAATGATCCCTTCTCTCTCTCTGAACTTCGTTCTGCCCTGGCCCTCTGCGGTTCTACGGCGGCGGGCTCCGATGGTATTCATTATGAGATGCTTCGCCATCTCCCTCCGAGCACGTCTCAGTATTTACTGAGTCTGTATAATCGGATCTGGGAGTCGTCGTCAGTCCCTGAGGACTGGCTCGATGCCGTTGTCCTCCCTGTTCGCAAACCGGGGTCTCTGGGTACTTCCCCTAAGGACTTTCGCCCTATTGCTCTCACAAGTTGTGTCTGCAAACTCTTTGAACGTATGGTTAACGTTCGTCTGATGTGGTTCCTGGAACACCATCACCTCCTCTCCCCTTCTCAATTTGGTTTCCGCAAGTGCCGCAGCACGACAGATGTCCTGGTGAACTTGGAGGTCTATATTCGTACTGCTTTTGCTGCGAAGACCTCCGTTGTTGCCGTCCTTTTTGACCTAGAAAAGGCTTACGACACCACTTGGCGTTATCATATCCTATCTCAACTTCATTCTTTTGGCCTTCGTGGTCATCTCCCTCTCTTTCTCCGCAGCTTCCTCTCTCGTCGTTCCTTTCGGGTGCGCCTTGGTACCGCTCTCTCTCCCTCTTTTCAGCAATACGAAGGTGTGCCCCAGGGTAGTGTTCTGAGCACTACTCTTTTTCTTGTTGCCCTCAATGGTCTTCTTTCCTCTCTTTCTTCTGGTGTCTTCTCCGCTCTCTATGTCGATGATCTTACCCTTTGTTGTCAGGGTGATGATTCGCCTCTCCTTCAACGCCGGCTTCAACTTGCAATTGATGCCGTGTCGTCTTGGGCCACAGGTCATGGCTTCAAGTTCTCTACTTCTAAGACTTGTGCCATGACTTTTACGCGGAAACGGGTTGTTCTTCGTCCCTCTTTGTCACTTTATGGTCATCCCCTTGAATACAAAGATTCCGCGAAGCTTTTGGGGTTATTCCTTGACACTCGTTTGTCTTGGTCTCCCCATATCTCTTACCTCCGTGTTGAGTGCTCTAAGGCCCTTACCCTCCTTCGGGTCTTGTCCCATACTTCTTGGGGGGCAGATAGGCGCACTCTCCTTGCTTTACATTCCTCTCTCGTCCTGTCTAAGCTCGATTATGGTTGCCCTGCTTACTCGTCTGCTTCTCCTTCTACTCTTCGCCGTCTTGATGCTTTGCACCATACTGGGTTGCGCCTCAGTTCTGGTGCCTTTCGTTCGACTCCCATCCTTAGCTTGTATGTTGACACTGGCTTCCTGTCTCTCCAGGACCGCCGTGATCGCTACTGTCTTCGCTATCTTGCGCGGTCCTTGCAACATCCTTCCTCTCGCCTCTGTCGTGCTTTAACTTTTACCCCTCCTGCGGTTTCTGTTCCTCTTCACCTCCTCCCTCTTTCTGTCCGGTTATCTCGCCTACAGGATTCTCTCTCCGTTCGTATTTCTGATGTTTCTCCTCGTGTTGTTCCTTCTTTGCCCCCGTGGAGGGTCCCTCTTTCGCGGTTTTGTACTTCCTTGACCCGTATCACTAAAGCTTTTACCCCTCCTACGGTTCTAAAACGCCTTTTCCTCGAGCACTTTTCTTCTCACTCCCGCTCCGTTTCTGTCTTCACCGATGGGTCTAAGTCAGCGGACGGTGTTGGCTACTCTGTTGTTTTTCCTGATCGCACTTATATGTGTCGCTTGCCTCCGGAGACTAGCATCTTTACAGCAGAACTTTATGCTATTCTCTATGCTCTTCGTCTCCTGCTTTCTCGTTGTCAGTCTTCCTTTGTGGTTGTTGTTGACTCTCGTAGTGCCCTCATGGCTCTCGGGTCCTTTAATCCGGTTCATCCAGTAGTTGTCGAGATCCAGCATTGGCTGTTTCTCGTTCACAGTAAATTTAAGTCGGTTGAGTTTTGTTGGGTTCCCAGCCATATTGGTGTGTCTTTAAATGAGCGTGCGGATGCTGCCGCTAAGGAAGCTGTCCGCTCTTGTCCCATCTCTCGTAAAGGCATTCCGTATTCCGACTTTTACCCAGTTATCCATTCCTCAGTCCTTACCCGTTGGCAGGCTTCTTGGTTGTCTGTTACTGGTAACAAGCTACGTACTCTTAAATGTTGTGTTTCCTCGTGGCCGTCCTCCTTCCACCGTAACCGGCGGTGGGAAACAGCTCTGGCGAGGTTGCGTATTGGCCATACTCGCTTAACCCATGGTCACTTGATGGAGCGCCGCCCTGCTCCTTATTGTCCTAGTTGCATTGTCCCTCATACGGTCGTGCATGTCCTTCTTGAATGTCCTGACTTCCAGGACGAGCGTGTGTCTTGCTTTCCGACCGCCCCTCGCGGTCACCTGTCCCTCGATAAAATTCTTGGTGACTCGGATACTTTTGATATCGTTCGCCTTATGCGTTTTTGTTCTCGTATTGGCATCCTTGGTGATATTTAGCGCCCTCTGATTATTTTGCGTATTTGATGGTGCTACATAGCCTTCCCGGTTTGGTGCCTTTTGATAATTACTTACTTATGGGACGTATTCAAAAAAATTTCAGAGTTCAGTTTTTAGAAAATATTTCAGAGTTCATATAATCATAGAAGTTTATTTATGAGTTTATGACCAAAATTATTCAATAAGACCATTTTAAGAGAAAATTGTCATAGATGTTTTGGTAAGGAAAATAAGAATCTTGGCCATGACATTTAGTTTTTAAATCCATTTACTGCTATTTCATCTGAAAAAGAACGATTTTCAACACAGACCATTTGAAGACCGATTTTCATCAGAGTGCAGTATCTTCTTGAGGTTATCTTGAGATGAGTTTGGGGCTTTAGTGTCCCCGCGGCCCAGTGCTTGACCAGGCCTCCATCCCCAGGAAGCAGCCTGTGATAGCTGACTAACACCCAGGTACCTATTTTCCTGCTAGGTAACAGGGGCATAGGGTGAAAGAAACTCTGCCCATTGTTTCTCGCCGGCGCCCGGGATCGAACCTGGGACCACAGGATCACAAGTCCAGCATGCTGTCCGCTCGGCCGACCGGCTCCCATGGATTTAGTCATTTAGTAGATGACTAACATTTCACAGATTATTTTAGACTCAAATATTGTCAAAATCGAGTAAAAAATTTAAATTAGTCAGAAAAAAGAAACCAGTAAAATTCGTCAGAGTCCAGTAAAGACAGAAAATCAATAAATTCGTAAAGTATAAGACAGGAGAGAAACAAAGTAAAAGCAGGAGGAAAGGTCAATTGAGAAGGTAGGTGTGGGTAAAATATACAAAAAAGGAGAAACAAAACTTATCTTTAGGGTTAGGTTAAGGATAATATATTCAACAAAATATGTCCAACACAATAAACTACATCTCATAGGTTAGGGGAACTGTCAAAGAATAAGAACATATTATATAAAGCCTAATAAATATACCAAGATCACAAGAGGTTAGGTTAAAGGGGGGAGGAATAAGAACATTATAACAAATATAATAAATACAACTTATGAGCAACTTGACAAATTTTAAGTAAAAAGGTTACAAAGTGCATAAACTGACATTTCTAACAAATATCCATTTAAATGCTAAAATACCCAATATTTAACATATAACTCTTGAATGCATAAATGGCCATTTGAGAAATTAACCCTTGAAATGAGTAAATGAACATGAGGCATTGTTTGATGAAACACAAAAGACAAGCAAGAATATTTATGTAATTTAGGTCACGTCTGGTGGGTGAGGTAGGTTAAGTCAGTTTGGGCAAGTTTTGTTAGATAAGTTACATTAGGTAGAGGAAGTTGGGTAATTAAGATAATTTAGTATAGGTTAGGTTAGGTAGGGAGAGGTCGGCCGAGGGGACAGCACACTGGATTTGTGATCCTGTGGTCCTGGGTTCGATCCCAGGCGCCGGCGAGAAACAATGGACAGAGTTTCTTTCACCCTATGCCCCTGTTACCTAGCTGTAAATAGGTACCTGGGTGTTAGTCAGCTGTCACGGGCTGCTTCCTGGGGGTGGAGGCCTGGTCGAGGACCGGGCCGTGGGGACACTAAAGCCCCAAAATCGTCTCAAGATAACCTAAAGAAGGTAAGTTAAGTTTGGTTAAGTAAGTTACATTAAGTTATGTTAGGTTAAGTGTTACGTTAAGTTATGTTAGGTTAGGTTGGGTTAGGTTAGTTAAGTTAGGTCAGGTTAGTTAAGTTAGGATAGGTTTGGTTAGGTTAAGTAAGTTACGTTATGTTAGGTTAGGTTAGGTTGAGTTAGGTTAGGTTGAGTTAGGTTAGGTTGAGTTAGGATAGGTTAGATTAGGTTAAGTTAGGTTGGGTTGGGTTAGGTAAGATTAGTTAAGTTTGGGTAGGATAGGATAAGCAAATTAAGTTAGGTTAGGTTAGGTTAGGTAAGATACATTAAGTTAGGAGATGTTAGGTTCGTTAGGTTAGGATAGGTTAGGTTATGGAAGTTAAGTTAGGATAGGATAAGTTAAGTTAGGTTAAATTAGGTTAGGTTAAGTTAGGTTAGGTTGGGTTGGGTTAGGTTAGATTAGTTAAGTAAGGGAAGGTTAGGTTATGCAAGTTAAATTAGGTTATGTTAAGTTAGGATAGACTAGGTTATGCAGGTTAAATTAGGTTAGGTTATGTTAGGTTAAGTTTGGTCAGATTGGGTTGGGTTAGGTAAGGTTAGTTAAGTTAGGGTAAGATAAGTTAAGCAAGGTTAGGTTAGGTTAGGTTAGGTAAGATACATTAAGTTAGGAGATGTTAGGCTAGGTTAGTTAAGATAGGTTAAGTTATGGAAGTTAAGTTAGGTTAGGTTAAGTTAGGTTAGGTTGGGTTGGGTTAGGTTAGACTAGTAAAGTTAGGATAGGTTAGACTATGTAAGTTAAATTAGGTTAGGTAAAGTTAGGATAGGAGAGGTTATGCAAGTTAAATTAGGTTAGGAAAAGTTAGGATAGGTTAGTTACATTAGGATAGGTTAGGTTATGCAAGTTAGGTTAGGTTAGGTTAAGTTAGGTTAGGTTAGTTTAGGATAAGTTAGATATATTACATTAGGTTAGGATACGTTAGGTTCAATTAGTTAGGTTAGGTTAGGTTAGATATGTTAGGTAAGTTACAACAAGGGGAGGTGGGAATAGGTGAGAATAGATTAGTTTAGATATATATTTTAAAAGATTCAAGTTTGATGTGGAGAGATATTTTATGCCTGAAGTTGTCTTAGAGAACGACATTGATGAACGAAGGTGAGTTAGAGATTACCTTTGATGACTCTGAGAATAACTTTGATGTCTTAGAGAACAACTTTGACAACTGAGATTAACTTTTTGATAGCGCTGAGAATAACTTTGACGGCTCTTGAGATTAACATTTTGATGACTCTGAGAATAACTTTTGATGACTTAAAGAATAACTTTTATGTCTTAGATAATAACTTCAGATGTCTCAGAGAATAACTTTGATGAACGAAGATGTCTTAGAACGCTTCTCTGATGAACGAAAGGATACTTTGAGAATAACTTTGTTGACTGAGATTAACTTTTTGATTGCTCTGAGAATAACGTTTGTGGACATGAGTAGTATTTTAATGGTTTTGAGTGTGTCTTTGATTGTGTCTTTGATGTCTCGAAGTGTCTTTGATGTCTTGAAGAGTGTCTTTGACTATATTTCTTACTCCACAAAGTATACTGTTAGTTACTGGAGTGCTGAAAGAAATTACATTTTGACTATTTTTGTACTCTAAGAAGTATACTGTTAGTAAAGAAAGTATTGAACGAAGCTATATTTGACAAGATGATGAACGTGGCTATTTCCAGTTGATTGACGAATAATGTTCATTAGGAAACGACAAGAAAACATGATTTCAGTTGATTGATAAATAATTTTAGTTAAAATTGACAAGAAAAAGATGATGAACGTGGATATTTCAGTTGATTGAGATGTAATTTTTAATTAAATGACAAGAAAAGTTTGTCTTGGTAAATTTGTTACTGAATGGAAGAAAACAATTGGTTTAAAAGAACAAAGAACATGTAAGAGAATGTAGTGAACACAGAAAACATGTGGGGAATATTCCAAAGAACACAGAAAACATGTAAAAGAAGGTAATGAACTCGTGAATAACATGCTAAGAAGAACGTTTGAGAACATGACAAAGAACTCAGAAAACATGTAAGAGAAGGTGATGAAGAAAGATAACTTGCGAGGAACATGAATAATGAGTATAAATGTTGTACAGAAAACATGAGAACAAAGTAAACATGATAAAGAACAAAGTGAACATGACAAAAACAAAGATAAAATGGAGAAACATGTGAAAAACATGGAATGGGCATATGCAGAACATGGAGTGAACATAAAAAAGCTGGAAGAAAATGTGAAGAACACAGTGAATATAGAGAAAATATACAAATGCAGTACTATTATTGAAGGTTTGGATAAGATGGGGAATGGGCGAGATAAAGGGGGAGTAGGAGGTGAGGGTGAGATGAAAGCGTAGTTAGGGGAGGTTAGGGAGGGGAAGAAATGGGGGGGGGGAAGGTACGGGGAGATGATATAAGGGAAAAAGGGAGTTGGGGATGGTAAGCGGACAAGGGCGGGAGAAGCAAGGGATAGGAAGGTAGGAGAGGCAAAAGGTAAGGTGTGTGATTTCTGACTGTGTGATTATTTCATAGTTGAGCAGATAAAGGGTATTGCAGGTAAGGTTCCATTTGACCAAATGATTTTAATTATTGTGTGAACTTTAGTTTGTTAGTGATTATTTACATAGCTGAGTACAAAAAGGGTACTCTTAAAAGGGTAATCTAGGACAGGATATGTTTACTTTGATAAACTAGAGAGCATATTGATCTGAATTAAATTTGATGAACTAAAGCGGAGGGCGGGAGTTGAAGGCCGTTTAATGCCTTGATTTATTTCACGACGTTAGAAATATAGCGATCTTAAATCTCGGGGGATTTGGGGTGATATAGTGAATTTACAGGAGTGAACAAAGGCAGGAGCAAATGCTGAAACTCGGTAATTGCCTTGGCCTTATTTACTGCATCTGATGGAGCTACGTTTTAAATTTTAAGGGATTTGGTCTGATAAAAAGAAGATACGAGAGGGAACTAAGGTGGGGACAGGAGCTGGCGCTCGATAATTGTTTGGATCTATTTTACTATGTCTGAAATACAGAGTTTTTAAATTTAAGTGAAATTGTTCTGTTACTAAAGAAGATATGGAAATGAACTAAGGTGGGGGACAAGAACTGGAGCTCATTAATTGTTTGGGTCTATTTTACTATATCTGAAATAACTATGTGCTTAAATTCCAGAGAAATTGATCTGTTACTAAAGAAGTTATATAAATGAACTAAGGTGGGGGACAAGAACTGGAGCTCGGAAATGATTTCTATCTATTTTACTATGTCTGAAATAGCTACGTTTTTTAAATTTTAAGAGATTTGGTTAGATACTAAAGGAGTTATACAAGTTAACTAGGGTGGGGAACCGGAGCTGGAGCTTGACAATTGTTTGGATCTTATTTACTGTCTCTGAAATATAGCGGGTTTAAATTTCAGGGAAATTGATCTGTTACTAACGAAATATGAGAAGGGGTTCAGGCAGGGGGGAAGGAGCTGGAGCACAGTAATTGTGTTTTCTTTACTTTCTTTGATAGAAGTATGGTGGGTTTAAATTTCAAAAAAAATTATGGGTTATTAATGAAGATACGGGAGGGAACTAAGGCTGAGGACAAGAGCTGGAGCTCGGTAACTAAATTGTCGTATTGTATTACGTTTGAAATATGACCGTTTAAAAATTTCCGGGTGATTGAACTGTTAGTGAAGATGTTATGGGGTAATGTAAGGCGGGGACAAAAACTAGAACTTGCTTACTGACTTTATTTGATTTATTACGTCTGAAATATGATTGTTTAAAATTTGGCTTTTAGTACCGAAACTACTCTTATAATTGCGGTCTCTAATAAATTTTAGTCTTAAAATGGTCTTTGTCATATTTTCTGGTCTCAACTGGACTCTGATAATATTTGAATTTCCTCCGTTAGAACTCTTAAAGAACACAGGTGTAATTAAAACTCTGAAATATTTCGGTCTTAAAGTGGACTCTGAAAATTGTGCTGAAAAGTGCTGAAAATTGGTATGAAAAATGGACTCTTATTAATTTCAGTCTTTACTGGACTCTGACGAATTTTAATGGTCCTCTGACTAATTTAAATCTTTTACTGGACTTTGCCAATATTTGAGTCTAAAATAATCTGTCAAATTTAAGTCATCTACTGGACGCTGATGAAAATCGGTCATCAAATGGTCTCTGATGAAAATCGGTCATCAAATGGTCTCTGTTGAAAATCGGTCATCAAATGGTCTCTGTTGAAAATCGGTCTTTTCCAGATGAAATAGCAGTAAATGGGTATAAAAACTGAAAGTCACTGCTAAGATGCTTATTTTCCTTAACAAAACATATATGTCAATATTCTCTCAAAATGGTCTTTTGGAATAATTTTGGTCATAAACTCATAAATAAACTTCTATGATTATAAGAAACTCTGAAATATTTTCTTAAAACTGAAACTGAAAAGAAACAAAAAATGTCTGTAGAGTTTGTTCTCAGTAATATGGGAGCGGACTTTGCCCTGACTTTTTATAACAAACTTCTATGATCTCTGAAATTAATTTTCTCATAAGAAACCTTTATGAACGTATGAGTGATTTTCGGTCTGAATTTCTCCCATAAGAAACCTTCAAAACCTTAGCAGGGACTGGAACCCCTGGCGGGCGTATGGACGACTGGGCAAATTTACCTGGAACCCATGGAGGCTTAGCAACGACTGCCCCACCTCAAAAAAAAATCATTGCTAAGCCTCCATCCCTACTACTCTCATGTGCTTGTCGTCTCACACTACCTTGTTACTGGCCAGTGTATGTGTTGGCTCTTGCCTGTACACTCTTTTTGGGGAATATATTACCATCCCTCATGCTCTCCCCTCTGTCACAAGGGCCACTTGTGGCGTGTAATATTGCCTAAGATGCTACACATAATCCTGGGTACAATCAACCTACCCTGGGTGTAGATGGTGTACTTACCCTGGGTGTAGACGGTATACTTACCCTGGGTGTAGACGGTAAACTTGCAAGAGGCGTTTCTGAGCACCGACAGTGTTCTGCGCCCAGCACCACACTTCAACACTCTCCTCCTCACACGGGTCAGTGTGTAGTGCCCAGTCAATCCCTTCCTTCTGTCCCATGCTGTGTAGTCTCACAGTCGGACTCTCTGTGGTGAAAGGCAAGCTGTGATGGGAGGGTAATGTGGGAGGGTTAAGGGTGCATGAGCAACCGTCCTCTTAAAAATAACGTCACTTTTCGCTTGTATGCGCGCAATGGCCAAAAGTGGACATAATTTGAAAGAACCCGTCTCACAAAAGTGCCGTACTGTCCCGTTTTCTGTATGAGTTGTCCGGCCTACTCCGAAAGGTTAGGAGAGGAAACTTTCAATTAATATATTTCATTAAAATTTGAAACTTTATGAGTATTTCCTGCCCACCTAACCTACCAGAGGACCCTTAACTTACTGTTGTTCAAATATAAAATCCCGAAATTATTTAAATTTTTTTTAATTTTCAAATTACGTCCACTGTCGGCCACACGGGCACACGGCCAAAAGCGACGCTATTTTTAAGAGGACAGGTTACCCACGTAGAGGGACCGACACTCACAGTAAACACAGTACTGGTTGTGGAGACGGGAAATCTACACTTACACCCTCTACCCTTCACTTACACCCGCTACACTTCACTTACACCCGCTACACTTCACTTACACCCGCTACACTTCACTTACACCCGCTACACTTCACTTACACCCGCTACCCTACACTTACACCCGCTACCCTTCATTTAAACCCACTACACTTCACTTACACCCGCTACACTTCACTTACACCCGCTACCCTACACTTACACCCGCTACCCTTCATTTTAAACCCGCTACCCTACACTTACACCAGCTACCCACCACCTACACCAGCTACCCACCACCTACACCAGCTACCCTACACTTACACCCGCTACCCTTCACTTTCTCCCGCTACCCTTCACTTATACCCAATACCCTACACTTACACTCGCTACCCTACACTTATATCAGCTACCCTTCACTTGCACCCACTTCCCTACACTTACATCATCTACCCTACATTTACACCCGCTAACCTACACTTACACTTGCTACCCTACACTTACACCCGCTATCTTACACTTATACCCACTACCCTTCACTTACACCCACTATCCTCCACCTACACCCGCTACCCTTCATTTACACCAGCTACCCACTTACACCCGCTACCCTACACTTACACCCTTTAACCTGCACTTACACCATCTACCCTACACTTACAACCGCTACCCTACGCTTACACCCGCTACCTACACTTACACCTGGTACTCTTCACTTGCACACACAACCCTACACTTAGACAACCTACCCTACACTAACACCTACCTTACATCCATACACCCTACACAACACATAGACACCCTACGGTATACATTCATATCTTAATATGAAGTGTAAATGGTAAGAGGTAGAGGTAAAACTTAAGACCTTAAACGAAATTCAGAGTACAAAACACAATCAAATATGCCCATAGTAGGAGTCAGCATGGAAAGGATCTGGGAATAATGATGTCAGACGACCTATCGTTTAGGGAGCATAACCAAGCAAATATTGCGTCATCCAGAAAAATGAATTGCGAGAACCTTCAAATCTGTGGATCCCACCACAATGGTTGTACTATATATATTTCCTGTTTAGCTGCGCCTTGAGTACTGCTCGTTATTCACTTCTCCCTTCAGAGCAGGAGAGAGATGGCCGTAATAGAGAGAATACAGAGAACATATACGGCACGCAAGACACGACAAAACATCTTAATTATTGGAATCGTTTCAAAGCTTTCAAAATATACTCTCTTGAAAGGTGATGAGAGACGTATCAAATAAATTAAATATGGAAAATAATGGAGGGCCAGAGTCTAAATTTGCCCAGAAAAATAATAACATACTAGAGTGAACGATATGGAATGAAATGCAGAATAGGGCCAGTTAAGAGTAGAGGTGCCATAGGCACAATTACAGAACACTGTCTGAACGTTGGAGGCCCACAGTTGTTCAGTATCCTCCCAGCAAGTATTAAAAATTTTGCAGGAACAAAAGGGTTCTTAAAAGATAATTAGACACTTTTCTGCAAGAAGTGCCGGACCAACCAGGCAGTGGTGGATATGTAGGCGTGCGGACCGCTCCAAGCAACAGCCTGTCGGATCAAGCTCTCACAAGTCAAGCCTGGGCTTGGGCCGGGCTTGGGGAGTAGAAGAACTCTCAGAAGCTCATCCAGGAACAATTTAGGTACGTGACCGTGAAGAGGAGGCAGCGAGGCGTCTGTCTGGTTTAGGACACTCCACACTTACTTAACACGTCGAGCAGGGGACACATACAGCCGTGTGCTCTGAATTATTGCAGTAACCCGTGAGTGCAGCCTTGTCAATACTGAGTTGAGTGCTGAAGTCACTGTGACGGCGCGTAGAGTACCCTCCTCAACCTCTGGCAGGTGAAATACGCGAATTTCGTCACGAATTTCAAAGCTGCGAGATGAAACCTGGCGACTGTCAACACTGTGGGACGGTTTAGGAGTGCAATACGTCCAGCTCTGTGGCAACGTTCAGTGCTGAGGTAATTGTTCCACAGCCACTCTGAGAACTCCTACCACTGATCATACCTCTTAACAAATACACACCAACAGATATTCACACACAACCACACTTCACACCACACACTCGTATGTACTCTCTGAGCCACACCATCCACCACCCCATCCACCACAGAACCCACCACACCATCCACCACCCCATCCAGCACACCATCCACCACACCCACCTGGAGTCCTCTTGATGGCCCAGGAGAAGGTGACAGAGGCCGGGTAGGCCACGACGCTGCAGGCGATAGTGACAGAGCCTCCTGTCGGGGCCACGTACTCGTGACGCTGGTCCTCCTGGCACACCGGGGCGACTGTTGGGTGAGAGGAAGAGACAGTGAGAGAGAGAGAGTAGAGACAATGAGAGATGTGAAGATACAGACAATGAGAAAAGTGAGGGAGAGTCACGTCTTACGAGAGATAAGCGGAAGTCAGACTGAAAGAACAAATAGGAAACGAAGACGAGAAGAAATTCATGACAAGTAAGCAAATGGGGGTAAAGCGAAAGTAAAAGAAGGGAACATGGAGGGGGGGGGGAGAAGAGAGAGAGAGAGAGAGAGAGGAGAGAGAGAGAGAGAGAGAGAAGAGAGAGAAGAGAGAGAAGAGAAGAGAGAGAGAGAAGAGAGAGAGAGAGAGACAGAGAGAGAAGAGAGGAGAGAGAGAGGAGAAGAGAGAGAGAGAGGAGAGAGAGGAGAGAAGGAGAGAGAAGAGAGAGAGAGAAGAGAGACAGACAGAGAGAGAGAGACAGAGAGAGAGACAGAGAGAGAGAGACAGAGAGAGAGAGACAGAAGAGAGAGACAGAGAGAGAGAGACAGAGAGAGAGAGAGACAGAGAGAGAGAGACAGAGAGAGAGAGACGAGAGAGAGAGCAGATAAAACTTGACATGCAGGCGATGAGTCACAATAACGTGGCTGAAGTATGTTGACCAGACCACACACTAGAAGTTGAAGGGACGACGACGTTTCGGTCCGTCCTGGACCATTCTCAAGTCGATTGTGGTGAGGAGGTAGGGTCAGGCAATAATAGGCAAGAGAGAGCTGAGGAGGAAAGTAAGGTGTAGGGGATAGTAGTAAAAACTGCAGAAGGCCTATTGGCCCATACGAGGCAGTTCCTATTATAACCACCGAAGGAGATAGTGATAGGAATAAGAAGAGGATAGCAAGGGAGCGTAGGAGAAGACAATGCACAGAAAAAGGGAGAAGAGAAAAAGAAAAGGAAAGAGAAAGAAGACAAATGGAAGGGGGGAAAGCTTATGTTAGGTTACGTTTGTTAGAAAGATTAGAGCATTTGAGTATATACTGTGAAAGGGAAGAGTCCACAGCAACAAAGCCAGGACTCAAGTTCATGTTGGGTACATTGTGTATAAGAGCCGATTCTACAAGACGGCGTCTGTGTAGAGTAGAGGCAGGAAAGATTATTTTGGAGGAAGACCAATCAATGGGATGATTAGAATCCCTCACATGGCAGAAGAGAGCATTGTTAGTGTCTGCAGACTTAACACTACTCTTGTGTTCTTTAAGTCTGTCGTTCAGTGTACGGCCAGTTTCGCCAAAGTATTGGAGAGGACAAGATGAACAAGAAATAGCGTAGACACCATTAGCATTAGAAGCAGGAGGAGCAGTGTGAACTAGATTGCTACGAAGTGTGTTAGTTTGTCGAAAGGCGAGTTTAATGTCAAGAGGACGAAAGGTATTGGTAAAAGTTTTGAGTTCAGATATGAATGGAAGGCATAGTACAGTGCTACTAGTGTTGGAAGCAGGTTTAGGATGAAAGAAATTTCGTTTAGCTTGAGAGTGGGCACAGTTGATGAAATGCAAAGGATAACCAAGGCGAGAGAATGATTTGTAGATAAAGGCAATTTCAGAATCAAGAAACTGAGGGTCGCTGATGCGTAGAGCGCGGAGGAAGAGAGAGACGAGGACACTTTTCTTAACAGAAGGAGGATGGTAGGAAAAGAAATGAATGTACATGCCACTATGCATGGGTTTACGGTAGACAGAGAAAGAGAACCCAGACACAGAGCTGTGAACATGAACATCAAGAAAAGGAAGGAGGGAATTAGATTCCCACTCAACTTTGAAATGGATAGAAGGAGCCAGATTGTTAAGAGAGGCGAGGAAAGGCTGGAAAAGATTAAGGTCATGAGGCCATAAAGCAAAAATGTCATCAACATAGCGAAGCCAGAGAGAGGGACGAGTATCAATAGAAGGAAGAAGAACAGTTTCGAAGTATTCCATGTAGAAATTAGCAAGAACAG